>NC_134545.1:70584410-70887440 GCF_050624435.1 Tenrec ecaudatus
GTAAAGTACATTACAGACACTTAGTCCCAAGCTTGGATGATTACCTCTATGGACAGCAAAAGCAAACAAAGAAAGCAGTTGCTCTTGAGTCCATCTGACTCACGATGCCCCCGTCAATTTCAGAGAAGAACTGCACTCCCCAAGTACTGCTTTCTGTTCTGGGGATTGTTAGTATACATTGCTGGTTGGGTATATTCTCAGAACTGATTGGAAGGTGTCTTTAAGCATATTTGCATCAGCAGATAGTTAATAGCCAAGCGCTTAATCATTTGTGTCACGTAAGGGTTACATTTCTAGGGATAGAGCTCAAGCAAATGCAATTTCAACTTCAGCTGAGTTATGTATTAAATATAAAAACCTGTGTTCCAGAATGAAAGATTCAAGGTGCTTTGACCCAGAGGGAAAAACAAAATTGATAGATTCATGCCAGAAAATGGACAATAGTGCTTTCCCGAGTGTACCACGAATAAGGTCTGATACTAATAAAAGTGTGCACTGTGTGCTTCATGTTTAAAGTAACTGTCCACCATAGATCAGAGCTTGAACCATGTTTACTGGTGGAATAACAAAGTATCCCTCCCAGGTATGACCGACGAACTTTGCATTTGAATGAGTACTGCTGAATCATTGCCTTTGACTTCCTAGTGATTGGTCACCTTAGGGAAAATATGGTTTATAACAATAACAGTCAAGAACAGAATAACGTCTAGGCTTTTAAAAACATCTGGGTATATTTTGTAAGAATGGGATAAAAAAGCAAAGGTGCTAAGAGCTTATATGCAATCTCTCAGCTTTTCACGCCCATTGCCTTGAAGTAATAATGATGATAATAAACAATTCTATGAAGTAGATCTTTAATTAGAAGATTGAAGCTCAGAAACATTTTGAAACTTGCCCATGTCAAAATGAAAGTCTGGATCAAAGATTATTCCACTGCCACTTTGTGTTTGCAGTTAAAAGAAAAGCAAGCTATATAAGTGTAACATACACTAATATCCTAATCGGATCATTTTTCATATTACAATAATTCCAGTAAAATTTTGCTGCCTATTATTGAAATCTAGTTGCAGTAGTACCTTGGGGTATCAGACAAATCTTGGTCAAAGCAGAGACTATGAGAAATATGTTTACTTGTGGTTTAGTGGCCACACAAATGCAGTTGACTGTGTGGATCATGCCAAGTTTTGAATGGTATTGCTAAGAATGGAATTCCAGAAAGCATAAATGTACTCACGTGCAGACTGTACAGAAACCAAGAGACAGTCTTTTGAACAGAGTAAGGAGATTTAAATTCAGGAAATGTGTGTTTCAAATTGCATCCTTTAACCAGGCTTATGCTTAGCCAATAATCTGAGAAGATGTATTATACGGTACAGGACATACCATCAGGGCTGGAGGAAGACTCATTAGCAACCTATAATGCACGGATGACACAAGATTGCTGGTTGAAAGTGAAGAGGATTTGAATCATTTATTGATGAAGATCAGAGACCACAACGTTGAGTATGGATCCTCTCAGAACTGACTTGATGGCAGTGAGTCATTGTCTGTTTGTGGTCTCAGTTTAATCTAGACTAGGGTAGAAAAAAACCTAAAATCCTCACAGAAAAATGAGAATTCAGCCCATGAAATGCCATTGACTTTTCTCAAATGATGTAAATGCACCTCAAGGAAGAATCAAGCCCCTGCTATTCTTTATAGCTCTCGAGGGAAGTTCTCTTCCTACCCCTTGCTGTTTCTTTTTTCATTCTGGAAATAGAAGCAAGTGTCATTTTCTGTTTGGGAGAAAGAGCTCCACATAACAAAGATCTTCCAACTACAAGGAACCACCTACGTTTTCATATGACAGAAATATGAGTGTGATGTTCATAGGAAATAGCTTTCCATATGAGTGCTGAGCGATGACATGAGACCCTTTTAATTGATTTTCATGATTAGTTATGAAGTACTCAATGAATTGACAAAATCTGTGTATTTATTAAACAAGCCGCAGCTAAATAGTTATAAGTAATTATCTTGAGAAAGGTTTATCTACTCGAGGTAGGAATAAAGGTGCAGGTCAAGAAAACACCGATAAAGATTTATCCTTTTGGTTGGGACACCCGAGACAGTTACTAGACATTTAAATGAATTCACAGAATCCACATGAGATCCAAAAAATATATCATCAACCATCCCTACTTTCCATGACTGGTATTTGAGTTTGTCATCACGCCTGGCACTGATGATGTTGGCCACCTGTGTATTCTTTAGCTGAAAGGTGAGCCATCAGGTTGAGCCCACAAGTGTTTAGAAAAGGAGATTTCAAAGTTGACTCGTGTGGATAAAAAACTTTGGTGAGGTATAAAATTCTCCAACAAAAATCCATTACCCTTCAAGCTGGAAAGGAAAACAATTTCTCATTGGACAATTTTATAGTATGACTAAAATATTTTGACAACATGAATGCATTAATCAACTTTAAAATATAATTTTTACAGTTATGTAGAGGCACATCATCCTACTTTAATCATCCCAAGTTTATTTCCCAACAACTGTCCTTTGGAGAACTAATTTAAGTGATAATTAAAAAGAGAGCAGTCAAGAAAGTCAAAACAGAAACAAAAAAATCTGTGGATTTCACTCTTGGCACTTATGGTTTTATAATGGCTTATGTTTCCAGTTGGTGCATGATCTCCTTGCAGAAAGAGGCTATAAACATTCAGTCTTGTTTCTTTACTTTATAATGGATTGGCTAATCAGATTCATTCTATCATGTGTGATTCTTTGCTTCACAGGGTAAGGCACAAAATAAAATGAATTAATGGAAATATTTAAACCTTCCCAAACATTTATAACAAACCTTTTTAGATACACAAAGCTCAAGCTCAACGCCATCGCCTCTATTCTGATTCACAGAGGCCCTAGAGGCTGAGTAGAACAGCCCCTGTGGGTTGCCTAGACTGTCACTCATTCAGTAAGAAGTCCTGCCTTTCATCCTAGGAGTGGCCGGAGGTGTCAAACCATTCCTGGTAGTTCACAGTTCAACATGCAATCACTATTCTATCAAGGTTCCACATTTTATAAATACCCCCCACATACTGTCTATCTCATTAGACATTATTTCAAATGTACAATACTGAAAAATCTAAAATCTTGGAAATGCGTAGGACCTGTGTAGTCCATACACATATGAACCGACTCCATAGCATCAGAATTGGAGGTGGGCTTCGTAACAACCTGCACTATGCAGATGACCCAATTCTGCTCGCTGCAAGTGAGGACTTGGAGCACTTGCTGATGAAGAACAAGGATTGCAGCCTTCACTGTGGATTACAACTCAATGTAAAGAGAACCAAAATCCTCATAACTGGACCAATAGGTTAATATAACAAATGAAGAAAAGACTGCAGTTGCCAAGGATTTCATTTTGCGTGGATCCACAATCATGTTCCTGAAGCAGCAGCAGAGAGATCGAAAGATGAGTTGCATTAGTTCAATCTGCTGCACAAGACCTCTTTAGAGCATTGAAGAGCAAGGATGTTACTTTGTAGACTCAGGTGCACCTGACCGAAACCATGGCATTGTCAATTGCCTCATATCCATGTGAAAGACATTTAATAAAGACCAAAGAAGAATCGATGCATTTGAACTGCGGTGCTGTTGAAGAATATTGAAAATAGTATACACTACTAAAGAATAAACAAATCTGTCTGGAAACAAATATTTTCAGAAGGCTCCTCAAAGACAAAGATGGAGAGACTTCCTCTTACGTACTTTGCATATGTTGTCAGGAGAGAGATGTCCTGGGAGGAGGATCTTGTGGTAGTCACCTAATCTGATGTCCATTTAAGGATTAAGGGTGTAGAGGTGAAGTCTATAGGCTGTCAGTCAGGAGATAGCCAATGAAAGTTATGTGTGGGCATGTTCCTTCTCCTGAGAATTCTGGGAAATTTGGTACTTCCTCCTTGGAGTCGGAAGACACCTCTCTCTCTGTCTCTGCTACTCCCTGAGAGACATTGCAGAAGTCAATCTACATGGACACAATTAGACCTCGGAAGCCGGAGAAGCCACAGAGAGATCCCTACCAGCGCCGAGATGCTTACAACACCACTGGACCCAAAGACTTTCTACTCACTGATTGTGATCGTCCTGCATTTGGCTTCATTGCATGCATTTCGTGAGCCTGAAGAGAGGACTTTATAGATTGTTATTAGCCATATGGGCTAATATCAGACATATGGCCTTGAACTGGACCGGGTTGGGATGTTTTCTCAATGTTCAATTCCTCTTGTACATAAAATCTTTCTATACACATATGTGTGTCCATGATTTATTTATCTAGTCTACCCAGACTAACACAGATCTCGTGTTTGGAAAAGTAGAGGGACAGATAAAAAGAGGGAAACCTTCATGAGATGGATGGACAATGTGGCGGGAATAATGCGATTAAGCATAGAGACAATTGTGAGGATGTCGCAGGCCACGACAATGTTTTGTTCTGCTGTGGATAGGGTTTCTATGGGTAGGGACCAACCCAATGGCACCGAATAAAGACAGGATATTAAGTATCTAATAGTATCCTGAAAAAGTTTGAAGTGTTGTGAGAATTACCAAAATGTGATTCAGAGACAAGAATGGAGAGCAGGATGCTGGAAAGAAGGCGCCCATAAACTTGCTCGATGGAAGATTGTCACATACCCCAATGTGTGAAAAACTCAGTTATCTTTAAATTGCCATCATGTGGAAGCATGATAAAAAGAGGTATGCCTCTATTGTAATCATTATAGATAGTCACATAAAGTTCGTCTTATCTTCTCTACTAAATTTTAACGTTTTTGAATGTAGAGACCTAATAGCTAGAGTCCCTAGAGGGTCCTGCACAAAGTGGCTCAGGGGTAGGCATTTAAAAACTGCTTTAGTTAATTGACTACCATTCACAGAAGAGTTCTATTCAAACAAAAGGCTATTGTAATGGACTTAGCAAATGAGATCCAAACCTTTGCAGTGAGTTACTCTATGTTTCAATAGAGTTATTAAAGCAGTAAGGGAATGAGTTAATTAATGGAAACTAATTAATTCTCCAAAAAATACCTGGGAAATGTTACTTTCTTGTGAATGTAAAAGTGCATGGAAGTCATTTAGCTACAAATGGCTGATTAAAATGCTAGAGTTAAGGATAGACTCTACTCCATGGAATTCCAATTCTCACTCTACCACAATTTATATCTCATTGAGAGACTTGTAAAGCCCTAACTACACATGGTTCCTATACGAAACAAGAGATGAAGAACACACTTAAGTTTCCTTAAATGCTATATAATATATGGCAACATGAAATTAATCCTACAAAAATGAAGTGTTTACTAAAATTTTAGTGCACCAATGCTCCATTGTTGTATCTGTGCAAACCTTAAGGGCACTTGAGGGATAATTCATCCTTCTCGTGTTGCCATGATTTTCTGCCTCACTTAGCACTTTTTCTACAATTGTTTAAAAATTACCTTGACATTTGCTCATGGCATTTGAAGCCATTGACAATAAGGGTAAATGGGATATTCTCTATAGTATGATCCACTTAAGAAAAAAAAACATCTTTATTATAGCCCTGAATGCTTTATATGAATTTCGCTTTTGCTCCTTTTGTTACCTTCTCTAGGGACTCATAGATCAGCTTCTGTCATACCAGAAGATCGACCCTCTGCTATCCATGTCTACTCATCCTTACGTGTACAATTAACATTGCTACTTAGAAGTAAGCACACGTACACACTAATCTCCAAAATGTTTATTGGAGCAACCACAATTCATGACTCTGTTCCAGTATTTTCAACGATATCCAAAAGCATCCACTGAGGATCTAATAGATGCCAAGCATTTTTCTGTGTGCTGAGGATACAGCATGAGAGGGCGCGGACTAATCTTAAAATCCAAAGTGTCGCACCTGGGAAAATATATGTTCCAGGGGAATCATAACACCTTCATAGTCACAAAGAACATTTCAAGATCTAGCTTGAAACACAAGGCTGTTTATGATCAGATAATATATTTATGCCTACCGGGAAGATCAGGTAATAGGACTCTTACTCAAGTTTACGCACCAACTAATAGTGAAGAAATTGAAGTCTAAAACTGATCAAACATGCAAACAAGATGTATTGATAATGACTAGGGATAGGAAACTGAAAGCTGGAGATAGAGGAAGGGGTGAGTAGTTGAAATTTACATGTGCCTTGATGACGGAAATGACGCTGGAGATTGAATGACAGAACGATGAGTTCACTTTTCAGGTATGACAGTGACATGATATTTCTTCTGGAATTTAATTTCCCTTACTCAGCATCACAAAAGGCAATGAACTAGGGAAGCCATTTATGTTAAGGGTTTGTAATGAGGGACCACTAATAATTACTTATACATATATTGAAGAAGACATCAGACTTCAATTTCCATATGTATGCATGTCATGTGAATTTCATAAAATTGTTCCCCGGTTTACTAAAAAGATGTATTATGGAACAAAAACAATAGAACTCATCTCAAACTCTTTTGGAAAACAAATAGCTAAATGGCAACGTGGGAGCAAAATTAAGATAAATGTTCCCAACACAAAACTGATTTAAATAGGCCAACTAGTCTATGATTAGTCACCATTTAATAAAAGATTCATTTGAAAGACTTCAAAACAAAAGTTGAAGTAAATATCATTATAATTAACATGAACTCGCACATAATATGAGCAACACTTACATTATCTTCTAACAGACTCTATTGAAGAGTTTGACAATAATAGCTCATTCCAATGCAATCATTAAGGATTGCAAAGGATAAATAGAAACTCTCTTGCAGATAGTATGGCTTAATTAAAGACTTATCTACTTAAAAGAACCAACTCTCTGGTAGCTACATGAATCCTGAAGTTCTTGGATCTTTGAGAAGCCAGCCTTCAAAGTCACCCTCTCACCACTGCTGGGCAAGGAGGGAATAATCTGTGCCCAGACAGAACTGACCATGTGGGCACTGATTACAGAAACTGTGCCATGATGAAGAAACTTTAGGGCAGGCAGAGGAAGCAGTGAGACAGAATGCCTTTGAAAAGAGAGTGGCCCAAAAATGATTTAGAGGATCTCTAGAAAGAATTTTAAGTGTGAATTAAAACTGAAAAGTGGCTGGTTTTCTGAGGCTCAATGACCACATATAAAATTTCAGGTTATTTACTTTGAAGTCAGACTGCAGTTTGAACACATAAAAGGTAGTTTGCCAGGAGCCACAATTACCAATCATATAATTCAAGTGTGCTTGCATTTATCAATGAGTATGCATTATGAAATTTACTAGAAATATTTTTTAAAAAGAATAAGGATGTAAAGTAGTATGTCACTATTTTAAGAGCTCTCTGTAAGGAGCCAGTAAACTAATGCTATCCCAAAGATGAAGATGATAAGAAAATTCCAAGAAATGCCAAACATGCCTATTTCAGTGAAATGGAACAAACCCGAAAAACTTCCTGGTGATTTTGTACTTTCATTAGCAAACAAAGATAGACCATCTGAAAATGGATATACTGGCATAATCTGAAACTGCCACAAGAAAGGAACTAGGAAACTGAGTGAAAAAAATGTAGCTTGAACAATTATAAACAGCGTATGGTACATGACATAACAAAGATATTCAGAATGAAAAAGAAGTGAACTCCATCATATTCAGTCTCGGGGTCTGGGAATTTTGCTCACAGGATGGAACAGTCAGGGGATACCTTATTCCACAAAGCCCAACTGATCCAAACAAAAATTTGTAAATGGTAAGAGTAATAGAAAAATAAAAGTAAAAAATTATACATCTACATTCTCCATTTTTATAAGATGTCAGTAATGTGCCCATTTCCTTTGAACTAATCAACATTTCAAAAGGAATAGCATATTTAAGATTTTCATAAATTAAAAAATATGCATACAACTACCAGAAGATGAAACAAAATTATACCATTTAAGAAGAGTAAACGTGTTGTGCTTGATTTGAATATTAGTTTAAATGCACACTTACGTTTTGACTTGTGCATTTTTATGATGACATTAAGTAGGACAAACCCCAACTAACCAAACTCATCGCCATCCAGTCAATTCTTTCTCACAGAGCTTCCATCGGATGGGGAGGAGTGTCCCGTGCGCTTCCCAGACTAGTGTCTTACTGAAGAGAAGGCCCGTCTGCCTCCTGGAAGGTGGCCAGTCAGTCCAAAGAGTAACGCAATGCACCCCCAGGCCTCCACTTCCGGGAAACTGCACCCAAAAGAGGAACGACTTATGTTCCCTACAAATTCTCCAGGAGAGGTTTTTAGCTTCAGCAACTTTGATAGTATCACGAAACCACACTATTCTACTAACTTATATTACGTCTCTGAAATTTTAATAGATTACCTCGTAAACTTAGCAAATATCCTAGGAGTCAAGTATGACTTTCCACTGTTAAGAACAGGTGGAACACTTTGAAGTGAGCAGTCTAAGTAGTGCAGAAAGGTACCTTAGGTTTTGCTAGCACTACGATAGCCAGAACTTTCAAACCTGTAAAAACTGTTATTCTGATTACTAGACAACTTATAAAACTTAAAATTATATATTATTAAAAGTTCATTAATTCACCAGAAGACTTTATGAAAATAAACATAGGGGGGAAAGCTCAGCATTCAACAATTACACTCACATGTGCCAAGTGTAAAAAATGATGACATAAGATTATTTTGAAAAGGTCAGTTAGTGACTGGATATTGCTCTATTGATTTCTTGTGTTATTGTTGGTAGGATAAATTGAACCAACATTCCTGTTTGTTCTTTTAGGAAGATATACCTAAATATAAGATCGGCATATCCAGTGTCTCAACATTTACATCATTAGAATATACCAAGGGGGAAACCTTATTATATATTAAGGTCCAGTCTATCAATACTTTGGTAAAACAATAAAATGCTGATAAATTCATCTATATCTATAAAACAGGATAACACAGGTATTTCTCAATGAGGTCCTGATATAGTCATAGATAAGAATGCTTATAATAATGATAGTTATATACATATCTTCTTTTTAAATAGGTAACGACTATCAGTATAGTTGATAACCTAGAACCATCAGTCTACCGCATTAGAGTAGCTATGGATCAGAACCTATTTTTGGGATCCAACAACCACAACAGAAATTGACTTTGACTTTATAACATGTCTTGGTTAAGAATAACAGATATAAAGGCAGTATGCCTAAATTTAAATCCAATTTCACTACCTATGACTGTGTGACCACTCTCCTCCTCTATACTCCTGCACCTCCCAGTGGACCACCATCTTCTGACAGAATCAAAACCTCTTCTCGCATCTCCATCTCTGACAGGGATGAAGATTCTCCAGTAAGCATGGATTTCCACTAACAATTTCACAAGGGCTTCAGCACATCTAGAATGCAAGATGGTGCCCGGCTATAAAAAGATATAGTCTGGAGTCTTAAAGGCTTAAAGACAAACAAGTAGCCATCCCAGCTGACAAGCAACAAAGCCCACAGGGAAGAAGCACATCAGTCTGTGTGATCAGGAGTTGTGAAGGGAATCAGGTATCAGGCATCAAAGACCCAGAACAAAACAAAGCATATCAATGTGAAGGAGGGGGAGCGCAGAATGGAGACCCAAAGCCCATCTGTAGACAATTTGACATCCTGTCACAGAAGGGCCACAGGAAGAGACTGCATAGCACTGGTGAAACATACAAATTTCCTCTAGTTCTTTAATGCTTCCAATCCCTACCCCCTACCTGCCAAAATCATGTCCCAAGTTCTTCTTCACAAATCTGGCTATCCCACAGCATGTACCCAGGTACAGATAAGAGCTGGAAACAGGGAATCCAGGGCAGATAAACCCCTCAGGATCAATAATGACACTACAGATACCAGGAGGGGAAGGGGTAAGGTCGGGGGAGAAAGGGGAAACCGATCACAATGATCTACAGATAACCCTCTCCCATGGGGATGGACAACAGAAAAGCAGGTAAAGTGAGACATAGGTCAGTGTAAGACATGAAAAAAATTATAAATTATAAAGGGTTCATGAAGGAGGGAGGGTAAAAAATGAGGAGCTGATACCAAGAGCTCAAGTAGAAAGAAAATGTTTTGAAAATGATGATGGCAACAAGTGTGCTTCACACAATGGATGTTTGCATGGATTGTGATAAGAGCTGTGAGAGCACCCAATAAAATGATTTTTAAAAAAAGACTTGTGTGACCACGAAGAAATTATTTAATCTCTTGAAGTCAGCATTTTCCTTTCTGCTATCTTCACAAGTAGACTGTGGACTGGTCACACACATACAGAATTAACCATAATGAAGTATCCACAGCTCTAAAATGGAAGAAGAAAACCTTTCTACTGGCCAAGTCTAACCCTATGGGACAAAAATAATTTTGTAGAGTAATAATCTGAAAAGAATATCTTAATTTAAAGAACGGACATAGTAATTGCAGCTCTTAGACAATGAAGAGGCAGTAACAAGACATGGGCTATGCATTGTTGGCCTCATTTGACTCTTATGCTAGTAGAGTGCATTTTGGAGAAACCTAACCCAATGGCTAATTTTATATATTTTTTATTATATGAAAATAAAGAGTGCAAAGATGGGGATAAGAATTACTTTAATCAGAGTTGTGGTTCCTCTTGTCACTGAGGGAAAAAGAAAGAAAGAAAGAAAGAAAGAAAGAAAGAAAGAAAGAAAGAAAGAAAGAAAGAAAGAAAGAAAGAAAGAAAGCACTGTAGGTGCCACGGTCATGGCGCCTGCTGCATATGGACAGTCTGTATGTGACTGAACTCCGGGAGCCCAGGGTAATGTTTCAGTAATATGCATGTCCTTGCATCTAATGATCCTTTAGAAATTCACAGCTCCCGTGGTTGGCCATAAATGGCAGAAAAGTCCCCTGCTGTGAGCACCCAGAAGGAGAGAAGAGGTTATTTCCATGTTCACCCTTGATCAGAACATTGTCTCATCCATAAGAAATGAGCTTTCAGGATGTCTTCATTGGTAAACCTACAAGGTCCTTTTCCATACTTTCAATGGTTATTATTTAGAAATGTAAAAAAAAAAAGAAGTATGAGAGAGATTTATCCTGGAGTAAATGAAAGTTATCCTCCCCTCTCCAGCACTCCCGCCCGCCCCCCCTCAAGAGACCATTATCTAAACCCTTTGCTGTTGAGTTCATTCTGACTCCTCCTGGTGCTGGCGTGTGTTCCAGGGTCCAGCGTCTGTAAGTCTTGGCTGCGAGTTTCGTAAAGGGGAGGGGCAGCAAGAAAGAGGAAGGTTCTCAGGAAGTCGGACTGACACAGCGGCCGCCACAATGGGCTCAAGCAGAGGCACGCGTGTGAGGCTGCACGGGACCTGCAATGCTTTGTTCTGTTGCATACAGGGTCCCTATGGGTTGGAACTGATTTGATGGCACCTCACAACAACATGAAAAACAACAGAAAAATCTTTATTGAAGCTAATAATCAAGCTGTTCTTCTGCAGGGTCACTGGCTATGTCTGAACTATCAGCCTATAAGGTTTGTCGTTGAGTTCTAACCATGTAAGCCATCTAGACAATGAGTTTTAAGAAATAGAGAAAATAGATGGGAAGCCCTGGTAGCTGGTAGTGGTCACAAGTTGGGCTGCGATCTGCAAGGTCAGCGGTTCAAAAGCACTCGTTGGTTCTCCGCAGAAAAATCGGGTTTTCCACTCCCATAAAGAGTTACAGTCTCAGAAACCCACAGGAGCAGTTTTACCCTGTCCTATAGAGGCAATCTAAGCCAGCATAGAATTGAGGGCAGTAGTGGATTCTGAAGCCCCAAGTCCAGTTGGTACACAGGGTTGGTAGAAATGTTGACTGTTTTGATTGCCACAGTTATTATTTAGAGATATTACACAGTTTGTTTTTCCCTCCTAACCCCCTCCTGTCCCCTGCAGTGGAAGATTTAAATGCATTCCTGGCAACATTTCAACTTTTAAAATCTGAGGCAAAAAAACCCAAAACAAAACACCATAAGTAACCATAAAGGTCTCCCCCTTCAGAATTTTGAAATTAGCTGTAACGTTGCAAATGATGTAAACTGGTTCATGTTATAATGGAATTATTTTTGTCTCCTTCAGTGATGAAAAACAAAACAAAAATATACCCATGCTTTCACCAAAAAGATGATCAAAAGCATGCTGTCTTTCCAAGACATCAGAGATGTCAGCTACACAAACACACCGACTAAATGGTTATTCAACAAGCATTTGCCATTAACTTTAGCTATGGATCAGGATAATTTATTTTCAACCTTCCTAAGTAAAATGTCCTTTTGAATCCCTGGGTCCCAAAGTTGTTACCCCACTTTGAAAGAGCTTCGATGAGCTTAGATACTTGCTTTTATAAGTGTGCAAACACACATTCCAATTCCCACAATCACATTAAATGCTTCTTGGATATTTCAACTCAAGAGAAAATAAATCTAAAATGCTGCAGCTGTGATTGACAGCCCAGTCTAATGCTAATCCAAAGCCACCCCCAACTGTCAGTGCACTTGTATGGAAACAATTTCTATCTGCTTTAAAATGGACATGAGTACTCATTTTGGTTCAATATTCATTGGACATAAATAGAAAGACTTGTACCAAGTTCAACATGTAACGTAATTCTGCCTTCTGAGACAGTGCTGAGCACGCCCTACCCAAGGACACATTTAGATCTTGTGGGGAGTGAAGCTTATCAAATTTGCTGGACTCCCTTTAAGGAGAATGATACAAAATTGCAAGTCCAAAATTAAGCTCCATGATAAACTGGTCACTGTCTCCACAGAAGAGCATCATTGCATTGTCTCACAATCACAGATGAAAAACATCAAGCTGATTTGTTTGCAAAAGGACCATTACAGTTATTTTATGGGGGAATTATAATGAATCTAAGTAAACCAATTTAAGCCAATCAAAAAGACAATTTACATATTATGCAGAGTTCAATAATAGCAATCTACTTTTAGTGATTAAATACAATATGTATTAATTCTTACCTGTTCCATATTCAGCATTCTAAAACACCCATTGAGATTCCAGAGCAGTAGACATTCCTTTACAGAATAGTTAAGGATGTATTTGCATTTACTGCGTGAGGGTGATTTGGGTTCTCTCAGTGTTTTCAGAGTATCAGACTGGTTTCAAGTCAGATGCAAGGGTGCAAGACCGAGCTCCTTTTATCAAGACAGAATGGCTCGTTTTAAGCAGGATGCTGTTAAAATAGGACCCCTGTCTACCTCCTAGAGATTGTTTGTGCATAACAGAACTCTATCAATTAGGGAAATGAGACAATTATCTACATTGCTAAGGTTTTACGAACACCTCTGCTTAAAGTTTCTCAAGCCAGGCAAGGGTGTCTTTCGGGCTGAATTATGATCAGCATATTGTTCCCTCAGTTTTCCTATTATGCTTGGCACCTGGGTACGCCGTTCAGTTTGGAGGGTTATTACTACTCCCCCTTTACTGTAAAGGGAGGGAGTCTGGCAGAAAGAGAGCGGGTGAAGCAGCATGGTACTAGGTGGAGGAAAACACCAGGGGAAGAAGCACAAACACGAACATCTAGTTCATTGAGTCTCAAACGAATCATCTGGATGGCCTGTGAAAACACAGACTGCTGGATCCCAGACACTGAGATGCAGTCGGCCCCAGAGACTTGACCTTTTAATACGGCCCCAGGTGACGCTGATGCTGCAGAAAGCCCCTTTGAGAGCTATGGATCTAATTCCATTTGATCACCTGTAATTGAGGGTGCTGATCTAGATGGTGTGTAAATTCTCTTTCAGCATCAAACATTATAATTCTCAGATTCCAACTCATTGCCTAGACCCAAACTTAGGAATCTCATTTTGGGTTGCGGTCAATTTTTCTACTACATTCTATGAAGTATAGAAAACTACTTAGACTAAAATGATGATTTCTTTTAGTTATTCTGTGAGAATTATCTTCAAAGCACTCTAATACATTTTTGTGATTCACTGGAAGACTCAATATAATTGCAAAATACCACACAGAATAGTGTATGCTTGGAATAATGATTTCTGATAGATAGCTCATATTTTCAGATGGGAAGGATTGTCAGGGAAGAGTAAAAAAAAAACAACAACACAATGAAAAAACATGTGCTGCTCAGAAATCTGTAAAAACTAAAATCCAAAACTATCAATAAAGCAAATGTTGAGGGGAAGGCCACCCCAATGTTGCATATTCAAATATTAGCATTCTTCTTTTAAAACTCTGCAGTGTCAAAAAAAAAAAAACAACACTCTGCCTTGTCAACAAATTATAGCATTTTTTTCTTTTGTTGGAAGAGAAAAGAACACATGTTGAACTTCTAGCCTCCCAGGTATTCTGACACCTTTCTGTAAGCAGACAAAGTTCCTTGGGGAGCACAAAACATTTAGGTCTAGACATTTGTGGAAGCTTGGTAGTTCAAACCCACACAGATGAAGCATGAAAGAACTGGTTGGCGATCGGCTGGTGAAAGAACTAGTGCGAGGCCCAGTGACTTGCTTCCCGAGGGTCCCAGCTTTGAAAGTCCTTTAGGGTCCAGTCCTACTCTGCAATACATGGATCGCCACGAGTCACTCAATGGCAACTTCCATCGATTCCTTTTGGAAAACAGACAGTACATGTTTCCTTCTGTAGATATCTCTCTAAAATTGATGCTGATTTATTATCCTGGTGTTGGTGAAGAAGACTGAGTGTGTCCTGGACACCAAGAGAATAAACGCATTCCTTCTTGGTGGAAGTGCAGGTAGACTGTTGCTTACAAGCAAGGATGGAGTGACTTCACCTCATGTACTCTGGGCTTTCAGGAGAGACCGGTCCCTGGAAAAGCACAACACACTTGGGAAAATAGGAAGGCTTCGCAAAAGGGGTAGACCCTCACTGAGATGGTCTGGCACAGTGGCTGTAACCATCGGCTCCTACACAACAATAATGGGGAAGCTGGTGAAGGGTTAGGCAGTGTCTCATTCTGCTGTACCTACGAGTCTGACTGGATTCCACAGCACCTCACAGCAACATGGATCTGACCGAGTGCCCCACGCTGATGTGTACATCTCTCTGCAAGGAGAAAATTCCACCCGACCATCATTTCAGACATTATATGAGTATATAAAGTAGCAGTGGAAACTGGAAAATAAGAGGTTATTCCTTGCTATCAATTATCATTATTATTATCGTAACCATGCTTGTTTGTGAATCGCATTCTATGCTCTCTAATTTAGTGACCAATGAAACCCCCTACCAGCATGCTTTGTCATCTTTGGGACATGACTTATTGTCAGTACACCAAAACCCAAACTCACTGTCATGAAGTTGGTGCCGAATCATTGTGACCCTCCCATAGGACACGGTAGAATTTCCCTGTGGGTTTCCAAGACCATAACTCCTTATGGCAGTAGAAAGCCCCATCTTTTTCCCTCACAGTGGCTAGTCATGTCAAACGGTGGCCCTTGCAGATCACAGTCCAATGCAAAACCACTAGGCCAGATTTCCACCTGTCTAGGCTCAAGACTTGATAAATAGCTCCTTCCATTTCTCTGAAAATGGAATGTCTCATCCTTGTAGGATACATGCCTTATCTCTTCCCCCTGGGCACAATCTCTAAAAAAAATAAATATTATCTTATGTTTACACAGTACTTAGCAATGTTTCCAATAGTATCTCCTCAAATACCAGAACAGCCTTCTGAGACAGTATAGATATGTATTCTTATGTTATAGAGGAGAAAAAATAATAAAATAATTTTATAGAAGAGAAAATACTAATCTATGTATTCTTATTTTAGAGAGGAGAAAAATGACCATAATATTAACATACTTTAGAGATTAAATCATGATTTCTTTGCTACAGAAACATTCTTTCAACAAATTATTTTCTAAAACTGAGAATAAGAATGTTTATAACAATGATATCAAAACCAGCTAACATTGATTGAGGACTGTTACAAATCAGGTACAAAAATCCTAACCCTCACCTCTGCCATTGAGTCAATGCCAACTGAGGTGACCCCTGTCGTTATGAGGTGAGCTGTGACCCCGAAGGCTGGCAGCTAGAAACCACCAGTTGCTCAGTGGGAGAAAGACAGAGCATCTTGTTCTTGAGAAGAGTTACAGCCTCAGGAAGAAAGCAAGCAGTTCCACCCTTTCCTACAATGTCGCTAACCCTCACTCGTACCCACAGTTTTTAAGTGACTTAGCTCCATTTTTCAGGTGAACCAATCAAGGGCTAAACAGTTCAATATCTTGCCCTAGAGGGCAGGGTAGAAAACTGTGGAGCCAGGTTCAAGCTCAGGAAATGCCATCACACAATTTTCTCTTATTGTGTCAAATCTATCTTATTGTCTTACTGGACAAAACATGGCATGGTTTAAGCTACAAATCTATCTGTATACAGACTGCATCCCAACTAGGAATGTGCATGCAACATTGCAATGCTGCCACGGAATCCAGGCTTTTGCCATAGACTCAAGTTCTGTGCAGGATCTACCCAATTTCACAGGCAGATAGGGACTTCAGGGTAGCAAAGGTAACAGAAGATGTAAAATGATTCAGAAAGGAATTTCTTCATAATCAGGTTTAATTCTGACATTCTGTACATCAAGCTGGAAGGAATAATCATAGCCTTGAAGCGAAGACAATGTATATTGAACACGGGGTATAGGATCCCATCCCAGACAGCCGTGTTTTCTTAATCTTATGAGAGAAAACACCACTGCCCTTGGCTCCCGGACCCTACTGACTTCTAGTCTTAGCAAATAGCGAATGGTTGTGCCATCCTAATATTTGGCTAACCCCTGTCTTAAAATATGTATGAGTTCGGAGGAAAACAAAGCTCAATACAAAGTCAAGAGTACGCTCAGGACACGGGAATTCAGTGCGGGAACAGCAGTCGCTGAACGTTAGGAGGTCTTACTTATTATGATGAGTTTCTCTTTACACGACTTCACCTTCCTGATTGCAGAGCTGTTCCCATAAGAGTCTCAGCAGCCCTGTCCACACCCAGGATCGTTACTCTACCCTCCGAAAGCTTGCCCTTCCTCAGTGCCCCTTGCAAAGATACAGCGGTATCTTGCAGTCGCCATTCTCTTCGCAGGACTTGGACTGTAGGGGAGGACAGTCATGGTGCAAGGATGCTTCTAAGTGAGCTCTGGATGTATGCTGTTCACAGGTCCCCAGGCTCTTTGTTTTATAGATTGTATGTTGCCCCAAAGCAGCAAAGCATCTGCCCCAATCGCCACGTTAACCTTTCTTATTCCAGACTTGCTATGAAGTTGTTGGAGCATAAAGCCTCTCTATTTTCAAACACAAAAGCCAATAATTGTGTAAGCTAAGCTTTTTGTTGAAAACCACAAAGACGGAACTAAAATGATGTCTACTGCGCCCTCCATGTCACAGTGAATTCCATAGGGATAAAGTCTGGACAGGGAACCTTCTAGAAAAAAAAGTAAGAAATCGATCCTTGCATATGCAGACAAGAGTAAGTCAAATTAGAGTGCTGTTGGATTTCCAGTCCTAGTTAATACCCGATCATATATGTTGGATCATGTCTCCGTGAAAGGGACGCTGTTAGTTCTCTCAGGCAGATACATATCCTGGTCTCCTTAGGACACTTAAAAAACGAATGAAACACACACACACACGCACACACACACACCACCACCACCACCACCACCACCACCACCACCACCTCCACCTCCACCACCACCTCCACCACCACCACCAAAATGGTGGCTTCCAAGGGAATCTCCTGGTTTACTTAAATTCAAGGCAGAGGGTTATGGCGACGGTTTATGAAGATTCCAGAAGGGTAATCCTGATAGATTTTCTTGAAGGACCTGGGGCAATCATGTGATGACATTTTAACACTGAAACCTGCATTGGGGAGAAAAAGATCAGGAAGGATTGGCTGAGGAAATGTTTCCCCAGCACACATGCACCAGTGCAGTCTTTGAAGGTGGTGATGGGCAGTCCTGTGAGAATTCCCCCATTTGATCCTATAGCCTTGTTCTGGCCCCTTCGAATTTCCCTCTTTCCCAAACTCAAAGAGCATTAAAAAGGACTAATTTAAGTCCCTCTAGGGTACTAACACAGCTGTTTTGATGCCTATAGATAGAAACGGGGTTCCGAGGGGGAGGTAGTTTGAAGGTACCTAACAACAAGAGTGCAGAATCCAGGGGGGAGGGGAAGGTAAAATGGAAATACTGCTTCAGACATGTCTGAGACCTAGATGAGAGTAGGTTGAGAAACAACAGCTTCATGTTTTGATCTTTTTGCTTAATGGAAGTTTCTATGATTTTGTAGCACTACTTTCCTAAGCGTGGTAAAAGCTATAAATAAACTCCGACCCCGTCCCTCTAAAACATGTGGTATCCTAATTATTTCAGTAAAGGAGAGCGAGGATTGCTCAGCAAGGGATGTCGTGAACTTACCTAACTCCACTTTTTAACTTTAGTGATGCATTTTGGCTTGGGAAGACATACCGAGAGACAGCTCCCAGATTCTCCAAATTAACCACAGTTGCCATTTTCCATGGAGAGGAAAGAAGATTCTCAGACAATGATACTTCCAACAAGCTAAAGGACAATAAAATATCCCAGGAAACCTGGTCTGCTTCAGATGAAGGGTCTAATCTTTGCTAGTTCTAGAAAGTTTCAAATGACATGTGTTTAAGCTACATGTGTATGTGTGCATACCCATATGAATTTAGAATCAATTAGTGTCGTTTGCACAATTTTTAGCTGAATTTTTAACACAAAACCCTTACCTTCTCCTCTAGAGGGATGAAGCTGCCTTAGTAAAATTACACTGGGTAATGTAATCTCTCCCAAACATCCTGATACGCACAACTTAACACAACACCGTAAGCATTTCCTAGAAATCAGTCTGTGTCACTCAGAAAGTGTCCAGGAAGGCTGATGGGTTGGATCTCCACCTTCCCAATGCCGCGACCCTTCAATACAGTTCCTCATGTTGTGGTGACCCCATATGTGGGTGTTTCTACATGTGGGTGGACCCGCCTGGAGACAGAGAGAGGAGCGGTGTCTTGGTTCCTAAACCCATCAGAAATATGGTCTTAGAGGACTCCTGTGAAAGGGTCGTTTGACCCCCGGGTTGGATAAAGTAAGGTCCCAGGTCTGTATTCTGTTATACCGGGGAACGTCTCTTAAGTTTGGCACTGCCAGGAGAGGTGGGGAATGCTGCTCACCTTGCTTATCCAGCTACCAGGATACCAAATGCTTTCACTATAAAGTGCACATTGTTGTTTGGTGCCGTCAAGTTCAGGTGCAGAGAGACCCAATGTACCACCGACCACTGCTGGTCCTTACACCATCCTCACAATCCTTCTTAGGTGTGAGCCCTTCCTTACAGCCATCATATCATCCCATCTAATCTCAGGTCTTCCTCTTGTTCACTGCTGTCCACGTCAGAAAACACCATGTCCTTCTGCAAAGACTGGTCTTCCTTGATATCATGAACACAGTCCATGAGATGATGTCTTGCCATCCTTGCCTTTAAGGAACAATCTGGTTGTACTTCTTTCCAGACAGATTTGCTCATTCTTTAGGCAGCCCAAGGTACTCTCATTATTGCTCACCACACCGTAACACAAATGCCTGGATTCTTCTTCAGGGTTCCTTAGTCACAGTAGTGAATAAGAAAGGGCCATTTGAATTGTGGTGTCAGGGAAGCATACTAAACCCTCCATCGACTGCCAGGAGAATGAACCACTTGTCTTTGAAGAAGTGCAGCCAGAATCCACCTGCCAAGGTTATGCTGTATAGATCCTTTGGCCATGTTATCAGGAGGAAGTGGTCCACGCAGAAGGATACCATGATTGGTAGAGGGTCAGCAAAGGGGAGGAAGACCCCCTCCCCCTTGGGGGATCGACACAATGGTTGTAACAAGGCATTCTTGTATCTGAATCAGAACTGGCGAAGTTGGTACGGGAAAGCAACAGTCAAAGGGATAGTTTTGTGATAGCAATAGATTTGGAACATTTTGCTCACAGCTCTGTTGCCAACATCCAGACAAGGATGCAGGCGCTCACATTACTTGCCCAATGGATGAGTAAGTGAAAAGAGGAAGAAGGTATTTGCTCTAAAGCTTAGAGGATCTTAACTGCAGCCATTAACTTGCAGCTCTGTGGTTCTTTGTGACTGACAGCACTTTGTAGTCCGGTCTCGTAAGCCTTATAGAGCCTGGTAGTGTCGCTCCTCTGGAGAAAGACCAGGCTTTCTACTCCTGTAAACAGTTATCGCCTCAGGAACTCACAGGGGTCTCTCTGAGTCAGCAGGACTCGATGGCAGTGAGTTTGAGTGAGTCTGGTAAGCTTTGGCTTGTCGACCACAGGTTTACATCCACTAGCTACTCAGTGGGGGGTGGGGGAGGGAGAGATGACATGACCTACTCCCATAGAGTTTTACTGCTTTAGAAACAGCAGATACTTCAATATGACTCCATGGCAGATGGGTTGGTTTAGTCCAATCTGAAGTTAGATCAGATTGTTTCTATGTTTGACTCTATCCTTGGCATTCTAGGATCAAGTCTCAAATCTCTTCTCTGGACAAGAACATGTCTAGGTCTTTCCAAATTTGCCACATTCTCTCCTTCTCTGAGCTAAACATATCAAAAGCAGTATTTTTCATTTTAATATTATTTCTGTGATTATGGTCATAGGTATTTGATCTCAGATTTCCACAGATGCTCTTTGGGCAAGAACCAAAGAGCTTTAATTCTTATGTCTTCCAATGCCATACACCTGAGATGGCTTCAAAAGGTTCATAGAAAAATAGAACTGAAAGAAGATGGAATTTTTCCACACTCTTTTTGAAGCTCCGTTGTATCGTAAATACACTTAGCAGCACTGTGAGAGAGCACTGAGAACAAATTCAAACCCCACAGCAGCGAAACCATCACGCCTTCAATATCCCAAATGCCTCACTGACCACAAGCTGCAGCATGTATCCCAATCCATATCCACTGATTTCGTAACAGATGTGCTTTCCCCAAAGAAATGGTTTTCACATCGACCCAGGAGCTCAGTCAGATTTGTCCTCCCAGAGCCTCGACAGTGGCTATGTCAGAAGAATTTGCAGGAACACGGGTTTTAATTTTCAAGGGTAATTTTAAAACTAGCGAGATAAAAGAGCTACCATGACATCACACGTTGGGTATACTCCAGTTGAGTTCATACTCACTTCAAAGCTTACGTGGCTGGCTAACTGCAGCAGAAATCACCTTCAGGTTTCTAAATCGAAGGCCTATCGCTACCCATTCGAACGAGGAGAGCAGCACAGCGCATGGACTCTTTCGGAACAGAGTATGCTCACCCACCGTCACCAGCTCTCTTAGTTTAACAATCTGAAATGCAAGCGCAAGAGTTGGCTCTGTCTCTACCCCCCATTTGAAAAAGTGATTTCGGCACCTTACAGTTATTTCACAAGAATGAGCTAAGAAGCTGTGTAAAAGCAAGGAGTGCATAAAAAGGCAAGCCTCAAGAGAGACCTTTGAAGTAACTCTTGAGATTTAGATTTTTTAAAATAAATTATTTTATTGGGACTCATAGAACTCTTATCACAATCCATACAGACATCAATTGAGTAAAGCACCCTTATACATTCGTTGCCCTCATCATTCTCAATATTCACCTTCCACTTGGGTTCCTGGAATCAGCTCATTTTCCTTTCTTTCCCTTCCCCTCCCTCCCCGCTTCCCCCTCCCTCACGAACCCTTAATAACTTATAAATTATTACTCTATCCTATCTTACACTGCCCGGAGTCTCCCCTCACCCACCTTCCTGTTGCCCATCCCCCAGAGAGGAGGTTACATGTAGATCCTGAGATCGGTTCTCCCTTTCTACACCCCCTTCCCTCCTGGTGTCGCCACTCTCACCACTGGTCCTGAGGGGTTCATCCATCCTAGATTCCCTGTGCGATTTAGATTTATAAGAAAAAATATGAAACCCAACTTAAGAGGGTATTTTTGATTATTATTTGGAAGAGTTTGCTGTCAGGTTTGTTTAGTGTTTTCATTGCCTGTGCTTCTTTTGAGTCTAAGAAGCTTTGGTGGTGTAGTGGTTTATGCACTGGGTGACTAACCAGCAGGTTGGAGGGTCAAACCCACCAGCCACTACACAAGAGAAAGATGAAGGCTTTCGATCCCAGTATAGATTTAGTCTTAGAAATCCATAAGGGAGTTTCTACTGTATTCTATAGGATCCGCTGAGTCAGAATCAACTTGATCGCAGAGAAAGAGGGGGGTAGTGGAGAGAGAGAGAGAGAGAGAGAGAGAGAGAGAGAGAGAGAGAGAGAGAGAGAGAGAGAGAGAGAAAATGAGATTTGAGTGTTGTTGGGATACTATTTTTGCACTAACCTTTTCCCAGTGGGGCGACAGTGGGGATAAAAACCTTTTATGTGTAATGTTTTGGGGCACATTCTTTCATTTTCTAAAAAATATTCAACATAGCATTAATAAAGGCAGGGAGAGAAACTGGTGAATGTTTTTCTTCACAAACCATGGAGAGAATGAAAAAGAAAATAAGACTAATTTCACAACCAATTACACTTCTAGCAAAAGTGATTCACAAGCAATTATGAGAGAAGCTTCCACCTTCTAAAGTATTGATGCAGAGTTAAAGAAACAATAAGTTCTGCAATGATCTGAAATCCTACATATTAAGTATATTCTCTTTCATCCTCTGGGAACCCTTTATTGAAATCGTCATTTCAAATTCAAATATCTTACCTGTGAGGAAAGAAAGATTATTGCTGAATTATACCCATGATTTCAAATTACTTCATTCTTGATTTAACCTCTGCTGAGAAGATGCTTCCCATTCCAGATACACAGAGTTGGAATATGCCTTTTAAGAAGATTCCCGGGTGAGTCTGATGTGTGCATAAATACGAAAAGTCTAAGTTCTAAGTCACGCAGGTGGCAAGACAAATGCTCGGCATGGCTTCAAACAGAAATGAACGGGTTTGAAGCCCTGATTAGACCAGAACGTGTAGGGAGATATTTTACTTCCCTTGACGTCCGACACCCTTAATTTAACACAAGGTACTTTGCATTCCATCTCTGTGTTAACTCACGCGTCCCATCTTAAATTCCAGATGCGTGCCTGTTCCAGGACCACTGCAGTCGCTCCTTTGCTGCCTGGTAGCCCTCTGCAGGCAGGACGCATTCCTTGAGCAATGGGGTATCTTTACCCAACTGGGTCTCTTCCCCTGAGGCCCTGCTCACCTCCTCTATTACTGTCATTTCACAGCCTCCCCCCACCACTTCCCACTTCCATATTTAGGAGCTTGGGTGGCACCAGCAGTTTTCAGCTGGCTGTTACACTCAACGTTAGCAGTTTGAACATACCCAGTAACTCTGTAAAAAGGAAGACCCGGAGCACTGCTTCCCTAAAGATACAACCGAGACAACTCCAGGCAGCCCTTCTGCTCTGTACTGTACAGCATTGCCATGGGTTGGGATAGCTCATGACACGAGGTGACAGCAGGCAACAGCAACAACAACATACATATTCACCACTATCAACAGAGAAGACAGGAGCCCTGGTGGCATGGCGGATTATGCTTTCGGCTGCTAACCACAAAGTTAGCAGTTTGAAACTCCCAGACCCCGTGAGGGCAAAAGATGCAGTCTCTACTCCTGTAAATATTTAGTCTTATCAACCCACAGAGGCAGTCCTGCTCCGGTCCACAGGGTCACTATGAGTCCAAATGGACTCAAGGACAACGATGGCGTTAACAGAACAAAACAACTTTTGTTGTAGTTTATTGCCTATTTTCCCATTAGCAAGTATACAGGAACGCTGATGTTTGCTAGTTTATTATTTCTTGTTTTCAGTGCTGATCCAGAACCTCTGGAAAGATGTGTGAATATTGTAAATAGGCAATAAATATTCCTGGCAGCCCACAGATATGTGAGATAGTAAAAACACAATGCAGTTAATAGTTATTTTCCAGAAAAACTAATACCTCCAATTATGTTTGGGCACTTGATCAAAGAAGGTCTGCCATTGGCCCTGTTTCACTAGCAAGTAGACATGTACACAGTAGGTCTGCTAGTTAATGGTAGGTACTTACTTCTATAATGCTTGTCCCATGGAAGTTGGTCTTTCCCATTAAGGGCATTTCTTAAGGGTATGGGCTAACTAAATGGTGTGTCAACAGCAAACTATGATGGTGCTTTGGATTGACACCAAAGTGTCTCCTGGGTGCTCGTTATTTAGATCATCTGCAGAGTTTAACACAGCAGTGGACGTTAGCATTTCTTTGGATTCTTTGCAGAATCACCCCCATTTTCTAAATATAATTTGAAAGAAAATAAAGATCTCTGTGAAATTATGTTTCCTTCTTCGATCATAAAAAAACCCATAAATTAGTACTACACAACTGTTATTCTACTTTTGCCAATGGCATGAGAAATATAAGTAGGCAATGATTTCCTTGTTTTTGTTAGCATTTCAGTGTTATTAAACTGTAATATTATTACGATTTCTTGAAGCTGAGAAATAAAACCTCAAGCCTTTATGATTAAAATGACTTTGCACTTAAAGGAAGATTTGAATCCACAGGCAAGAAGAAAACCCAGCAATTCCTAATTAGCACTAATCCCAGTGTCTTTTCAGGTCTACAAACTGACTTTGGATTAAGCAGTAGCTAGTGTGCATGTCTAGGAGAGCCGGTGGTGCAGTGGGTTTTGCAGGGAGCTGCTAACCACAAGGTCTGCGTTTCAAACCCTCCAGGTGTCCAGGGGGAGAAAAATGAGGCTATCAGCTCCCATAAATAGTTAAAGTCTCAGAAATCCAATGAGCCAGTTCTATTTTGTTCTATCAATTTCCCTTGAGTTGAAATCAACTCACTGACAGTGGGTTTGGGTTCCTAATGTATATATTGGAACAAAAGCATTATAAAACTAGGATGCTTACATTTAAAAATACCCCTCGTCAAGCTGGGTCTTTATCTGGACTTTCAAAACAGGCAATAGCACCTTGTGGGATCTTCCAAACTCACACGAACTAGCTGTGACAGACAGACAGAAAGACAGACAGACAGACAGACAGACAGGGAGATTATAGCAAGCAAAGAGAGAACATGTATTCCCCAACAATATCCTCACTCTTGGATAAAGAAGAAATTCATGGTCAGCGGTATAGCAAAATCCTAAATACTCTAATACTCTACCTTTGGGAAGAAAGAGGAGCTTATGTGTGTGTGTGCACACACACAAGAATGCACACACACACACATTCAAACCAAAAAGATTAGTGACACGACTTCACGGTCGTGCTGACATACAACTATGAAGTTTTAGTAGCCTGGGATAGACTATTCAATTTGATATAATTCTCATCAGTCTCAGTATAAATAACTCCATGAATTCTATCCTTATCAAAGATGGAAATCTTTGATAGCAACTCCATTAATATTTGTCACACATTATAGCAGCCTTAGATATTAAACCAAGAGTATACCATTTATAGGACCCTTGGTGATGGAATGAGTTAAATCACCAGCACACGTGGGGGAGAGAGATAAGACTTCCGGCTTCCCTAGAGACTGGCAGCTCGGAAGCTGACAAGGGCAGTGATACTCTGTCCTATAGGGTCACCGTGGGCGAGGACTGAGTTGATGGCAGTGCGTTGCAGGGGGTCTCTGTTGGCGTTGTTTTATTATACCATTTCTGGATAATCTTACTGACACTATTGAAAAAGACACTCAATTTACAAAAATGGCGAGTTTGACCATTCTGCCTTATTTACATAAGACAAAGATGGCAGACAGTCCATTCTACTCATTGGAATTAGGACCTAAGAGCTACATCTTCTACTATAAGCACGAGATGGTTCTTGAACTCGATTCCTTTGGGGATTCTTTTCATTGGATTTTTTTCACCTTCTTTTGTGAACCACAATCTCTCACTTGCTAAAGGTGTGAACATCAAGCTAATTGTTTTGTCTTGCTGAGTTTTAATTACTGCATCCATAAGATAAGGATAATATCTTCAACTTTGCAGGCTGTTGATAGGTTAGAAAATAATGTGTCAAGCACATTGCAAATCACCTAATACACTGTAGGTCTTCGTGAACGGTAGCTACTACATGAGATGATTGATCTTGAAATGTAATGTGTAATTTTTTCAATAACCAAATAGGAAATTGACTTTCTGTACAAGGCTTTCTAAAATCATGTTTTCTGTTGAGTTTATATATTTTATAAGTTTATACTTCAAACTCTAAGTCAATAAAGTATTGGAATGAATTACAGTGTGAGAGCATCTAAGAACCATGCATCAGTTAGAGACTCCTGTGTAGTCGCCTCAACACCATACAGCGGATTGACACAGAATGCCATCTCTGCTACATTCCTTTTCCACTTGTGTTTTATTTGTAAGCTGCGGAAACCAATATTAATTACCTATATACTTATTATTTTATTTTCATTACAATGTATTTGAAACTATCAGAACAAGACCTTAATTGATAACAATGTTTTAATATTGGTTAATTGTGCAAATGAACAAAGTAATGTGGGATATTCAGGAACCAGTTACATGAACTTTGTACCTTTTATTTTCTGGTAGCTCTAAAACTTTCTGACAAAATCTCAGAACTAACTCTAACCCTGCTAGTTCTAATTCAGAAAACCTTGAAAGGTGAACAAAAATTTAGGATGATCTTTTAAGAGAATTAGAATGTCCCTATCAAACAGTAATTAAAAAACAAAATGTTTTGTTTCAAATTCTAGAAAATTAACTCAACTTTTGTGCCAAGTCCAGGAATTTTAGGTCATCAACTTTCCATTCAGAAACCTCACATATCCCCGCATTCTAACTGGATAATGAATTGAGGCTCTATGCTTTTATGGAAAGTCTATCCAAGGGCATGAGAAGAGACATAGCCTACCCATCTCAATGGGACTGATCTAGGTTCATCAGTCAGAGTTCTCAGTAAGGCTCTGTGTTGAACAGCTAGTGAGACAGTGAAAGAGAAAAATGCTGCATGAGTCCATGATTTAAGGCAAGTCTTTCTAACTATCAGTCATTACTCTGTTGTGAAAAGTTGAAATTATTGTTCATGAAGATTATATTGTGAGAAGAAATAATCCAATTATTATGGTATAGATTAGGTATAAATGTGATCAAAAGGGCAGATATGTAGCGACTGTTACCTTGGTCAAGCAATGGAAGGCGCAATCATGGATGGGCCAGTCTATACAAATTGCTAAAACAATATATAAGTCTTGTTACATTGTTTTATTTACGATGATCTTGCGCATATATTAAAAAACAAATAACCAGGGGAATGCTATAAGATAGTTGTGGGGGGTGATTGTACAATTTCCCCTGATATGATTGAATGAACTACTCAATTGTATGATATGTAAATGATGTGGCAATAAAACTGTTGGAAAAAAATAAGGAACACAGTGACTGAAGATCACAGGGACAATGTAATATCCCATCATGCTGTCCTCTGTTTAACAGAGTTGAAACATTAAAAAAGCAAATACCCTCTTATTAGTCACATAACTACCAGTTTTAAATCTGTGAGGCAAAGGAAGCCAACTCATGTGATCAATGATGAAGACGGGCTTGTGTGTTTGCTTGGTCTCCCTTGTTTCCATGTGTGATACTCATTAGGCGAAGAGACTGGAACCAACAATCGCTAATGCACTAATAATGCCTTTGACTTATGCATGCAATAAGGAGAGAAGCATCTGCTGCCTGCATTATTCACCTCCTCGAGTGCATTAGTAAGGAACATGAGAAGCCAGGGGAAAATCAATGGAGCCTCTTTGCCTTTCTGTTCTGTTGGTATTGTCGGTGCATATGACAGCTTATAAAAGGCGTTTTCCCCGATGAAGGAGTACGTGCTGTCCTTTCAAATTCCCAACTTCTATATTATTTCAATCTCTTCACACCTCCAATCATGTGGAGTCTGTCCAAAATGTGGCACTGAAGACAAGACAGAGACTTTTACATACCCACCTGCCCAAAGGTCAGTGTAAAAAATGTCCTTGTATTATGACTCGACCAGTTCTTCTTTTTTTCATTGCTACCTGACATCTTTTCAAATAGCAACAACTAAGTTTTTTTACCTATACAAAGCATACTTTTACCATTATGCTAATTGTTGTTTACCATGAGAACTTTGTATATCTCTAATTCAACTGAGTCCAGTGCTTGCTCTTATTTGTTGGGCATTTAGTCTGTGGACTGACCCAGTGTATCAGTTATGTCTTTCCAGATATTGCAAGGAACGAGGAACACAAGTTGTCCATTAAGGACACTTTTATTGGATCCAACCGCATAATAGGACAGAAATGTGATATATTGAAGTACATAGGAATCAATAAATGAAAGCCATTTTTAATAAACTTCTTAAAATTTCGTGATATAAATTTTCCAAATTTTGATTATAAAACGTTTCTATTTTTTAAATTTTGGCTTTCTGTAAAGATTAGCTCTTTATTTTAACAGAAAAATACGAATATTTATGTGAGTTTCAGAATAAAAGTATTATTAGCATATAAGATATTGTGCTTCATAATTAAAAGCTAAACATAGAAAACAATTTTTATATTGACTGATATTTTTCTTAATGGGGGAAGTCCCTGAGGCATGCTTCTGAGATATGTTGTGTCCATGCATCATTCATGGTTCTTGATAATAGTCTCACCCACAGAAATTCTAAAGCAAGAGTTGAGGCAAATCCACTTAGCTGAAGATCACCTTCTGACAAACATCATCCCAAGAGATAGGGTTGGTCCCTTGGATAAAATATGTTATACATGTTTTCACCAGTGTGAGTCTGTGTTCAGGGCCTTATTATTCTAATCAATCCTCAAAAGTTGAACAGACATTAATCAGCACTTGTTAAGCCCTCTCTGAAGTTCAAAGAATGTATATAATGTCACCCAGAAGGGAGGGACCAGAACCTCAAATACACATTTCAACAAAGCCTCATAGTCTTACACACCTACAGCAATGTCCATAGTCTTAATCACTAAAGAAAGGACAAAGGCCTCCAACTCTCTTTTGCCCCTAGCACTGAGCCATCATGGAGCCAGGAAGCAGCAAGTCGAAGGAAGAAGCCATCACCATGTCAATTCTGAAGGGCATGTTGATGCACGGTGTATTATGAAGACTGGTGTTAGGTACCGCCTAGTGGGTTCTGACCCACAGTGACTCTGTGCACGACAGAAGGAAACACTGCCCAGTCCTGAGCTATCTTCACAATTGTACCCATTGTTGCAGCCACCGTGTCCATCCATCTCATTGAGGGCCTTCCTTCGTTTGCTGCTCATCTACTTTACCAAGAACGGTATCTTTCTCCAGAGCCTTGTCTCTCCGAAAAACATGTCCGAAGTATGAAAGGTAAAATTGTGTCACACTTGCCTCTAAGGAGCACTCTGGCTATACTTCTTCCAAGACAGATGTTTGTCCTTTTAGTAGTCCACTGTATTTCAAATTCTTCATTAGTACCACCAAGTCTTTTTTGGTCTTCTTTACTCTGTCTAACTTCTACATGCATATGAGGCAATTGGAAATACCATGGCGTGGGTCTGCCGCACCTTAGTCTTCAAAATAATGTCTTTGCTTTTCAATACTTGAAAGAGGTCTTAGGCAGCAGATATAGCCAATGCAATGCATCAGTTGATCTCTCTTGACTACTGCTTTCAACATCATTGATTGTGAATCCAAGCGAGACAAAATCTTTGACAACAATGTTGCCTCCATTTATCCTGATGTCATTTATTGGTCCATGAGACTTTGTTGAAATGCGTGCACTTACCAGGAGTCCCAGAGTGCGCTCAGGTAGAGCGACGGTGGTAAGGGATGCTGCTTTCTTCTCTTGTGCACAGGTCAGTCGTGAGTCAAAACTAGATGGCACCTACAATCACAATGTAGGCACCAGAAAGCTGAAATGTATCCAAAGCTATAGTTTTTACATGTTCTGAGATCCATTCTTCCTTTTTCCTTCCCTTTGACCTTCATTGTTGGGAGGATGGAGAATGGAGGCTGACAGGGACGGCAAGGTAGATAGCTGTAGCAGGAGATATGAATATTAGGATCGCAAAGAATGGGGCAATTTCAGAGCTAAGGAGTTTCAGAATACAACGAAGAATGTTCTTTCATTTTACAAAGGAGGGGAGAGTGTCTCAGAGAAAGCTTCCTAGCCCCAACCTCCCATCAAGTCAACAAACAAAGCAAGGAGAAAAACCTAGTTCTTCAAGCTTCCCACCACCCTTGGATTTGTCCTCAAGAGCTACCCTGAAGAGAGGGCAAAGGAGCCGAGTTGATGTTCTATCTGTGCTTCCTTCATAAGCCTCACTGTCCTCGACTCAGTGCTGACCGATTCCCAGTAACCGCCTGTTGGTTCCCAAGACTGTAACTGATGGCGGGCGTAGCAAGCCCTGTCTGGCTCCCTCAGCTACTGGCAGTGTGGCCGAGCCTACCATGTGGATCCGAGCCCACTGATAACTACCGCACCACCAGGGCTCATCTGCATAAGCAGTGCGCTATTATCCCATCTCAAAAATGAAAATCCAAGAAAATGGGAATACTTGAGGCTGCACGCCAGGAAATGTTTGTTAGTTTTTTGGTCTCTCCAAATAAGGAACTCCATTTGCTGCTGGCCGATAGTACAGTTACAGCCACTTGGCTTTTCCAGCTTATCTCCACAGTCTTGCTTTAGTAAAGGCAATCTCTCATTGCCTTTTTCTCGGGTTTGTTTTCCCAGGTGAACAAAAATAAAATTGCACTTCACTAGATAATGAAAAATAGATAACATCCAAAATATTTTTAAAATGTGAATGTGTTCTGTTTATGGATGCCTTTTTTTGGAGGAGGGGGGGTGCATTTCTTAAAATGTGGCTCGAAACTTTTGATTTCAAAGCGTCACTGTTCATATGGTAAGGGCAGAGGCTTTCCTACCCAGCACTCAGAACTAGAGAGAGAGAAAGTAAAACAGTGCAATAAGACAACCACTCTTGTGTTTCTATAGCAACAAAACATGTCTAGGAACCTTAGAAAAAGGGGGGAAAGGAAAAAACAAAACAAAACCAGTTTATCTTTGCCTGCCTATTCTTACATAATTACAAACCTTAAAAATGCTGCAGAAGGACTATAGGAAACCATCATACTATAATACTAATAATACCACACCTTGACACTCCCCTTCTGTGTGTGATGGAGCAATTCAAGAGTCATCATATATTGCCTTTCACACTTGAAACAACCCATGGGAGGCACAGGATTCTCCATTGTTCTTTGAAAACTAAACCAAATGAAGGCTTGGGGCTAGTGAGGAGCGCCTGAAAGGGTTCACTAATCTGAGAAGCTAGACTAAATGAAAATGGCTATAGTATCAGGGTGGAGGAAGATTATTCAGGAACAAACTGTGACCTACAGATGACACAACCTCGCTAGCTTAAGATGGAGATCACTTGAGGAAGATCAAAAGCTCCAGGTTTCAGTAAGGTTTACACATCAATCATCAGAGAACAAACAAACAAAGTCTGTATACTCGTGCAAATAGCAGTTGCATGATTGTCTAGATAATACTGAAGTTCCAAACATTTCATTTTATTTGGATCCACAATCAACCTCCATGGAAGCAGCAGTCAAGAAATCAATGCATGTATCGCATTAAGCAAATCTCACCTCTTTAAAGTATTCAAAAGCCACGATAACACATTGAAGACTCAAGAGCACTCGATTCAAGAAATAACATTTTCAAGCTCCTCCTATGCATGAACAGCCTGGACAACAAATAAGAGATTAAAGAAAACTGGAAAATTTTGAACTATGGTGTTGGTGAAGAATATTGAATATACCATAGGCTGCCAGAACAAACACATATGTCTTGGAGGAAGTATAACTAGAATGCGCCTTAGAAGCTAGTTTGATTTCAATTTAAACCAGTCCCCAAAAGAGAACACCATGCTTGGTAACACAGAGGGTCAGCACAAGAGGAAGACCAGTGTGGGATGGACTGGCCCAGTGGCTGCATCAGTGGCTCAAGCACAGCAAAGACCGTGAGGATGACAAGGACCATGCAGTACTTCCCTCTGTTGTACACAGGGAGACAGGAATCTACGGCAGCACAGGAGCACCGAACAACAACACAGAAACTCATATAGTACGTGCCTTGTTATGAACAATAGATTCAAACAGATTCATTGAGGATCCACTTTGGTCTACGCAGCCCCTGGAACCTGGTATAGAAAGAAGAACACAACACTCTATTTCTTTTCTTTAAAGGTTATAATGGAAGGAGAAACACAAATATGCCAACGAATACAAAATTCTAAGAAAAAATGCAAGTGCATTTTGGCCACAAGGTATTGTGTCTTCAAGGGCTTCATGAAAGAGACACTTCATGAGAAAAATCTCGAAAAGCTGTTAAATACATAAACGAGCAGGATTTACACGAGCAGATTCCAGAAACAGAAATGAATGCATAAACTTGTCAAAGCAAGAAGGAGCGTCTCTCTCTGTGGAACCATTAGCCATGGTGGCTGGAGTGGAGACAGGGCCGGGGGGCGGAGGGGGGGGGGGGCGGGGGAGAGGGAATCTAGAGATGCGGACCTGGCAGAGAGCCTGAAAGACTTTGTGTTGAAACCCAAGGATCTGCTGGTTTTCCTTGAAAACCATAGGGAGTCATGTAAGAATTTAAAGCGTATTTTAAGAATCACTGTAGCTGTCTGGTTGAGAAAATGCAAGGCAGAACAAGATTTGAAGCACACCATCTACTTTTTTCAGAGGCTAGTACAGTAATCCAGCTGAGAAATGTGGCTGATCAGACCCATTAATGGGTATAGCTTATTATTTAAGACATTCAGTTATTTAGCCAATTCTTTTCAAATTCATAATTTTAATGCTTGTGGATGGCACATGGAAGCATGTGAAAGGCCTAGATGATTTTATTCCGGGCTCCATAAAACAATGAAACCAACACTATATGAGCACTGCTTTGTGCCCCAGCAGAATGAATGTGAGTTCTTATTGCAGCCATAGGCTTTATCACTACTCTTCCTTTTATTTCTTGTAGCTCTTAAATAATTAAGTGACATTCCAAGAGAGAACAAATAAGAGACCAACAAAAAGATTTTTAACAATCCCGGATGACTTTTGTCACAAAACATAGCATTATATTCATTAAATGTGCCTTCAAATGGAAAAGAGTAAGGAAACAAATATATATATTTAATGAAGTTAATCTTTACTGCCTTTCTTATGTTAGTTGATTGCCAGAGTTTGGCACGGCTACCTATACATCGTCTTCCCACAGATTTACACAAACAGAACTTGAAACGATTGCAGAGTGAGGTAAATTGTATTTGCCAGTGTCTACAACCTTCCTGCTGACAAGAGCCACACTGACAGAGCTTGCGGTTCTGCCAGCAGAAATCTGCAGAAAAACTTCATGGTGAATAATTAATGAGATTGCCACAATGTCAACGTTTTTGAAGGAAGCGAAAAGAGATTTGATTTTAGATGAGCCCAGATGTCTTATAACATTGCATACCACTCTCAGTTGATGGCCTAGATTGAGTGAAAATTAATTGGCATTTCATATTGTTTCTTTCGAGTTACAGGGGTTTGGTCACAATAAGCAGGGGTGGGTTGATGTGATTAGATAAAGCAATTTCCAGGCAATTTTCTCAAATAAGAATCTTATTTGTTCTTGTGAACATAACATTTGCAATTGTGGTGACCTGGATTAAATGACATTGAGAATGTTGGTCTAGTTATAATACAGGATAAAACTTGACAGCTGAAGGGTCCAATTTTTTAATAAAAGGATTGGTGTGTCCAGAGAAGTTTTGCGAAAACAAGTAATATCTTCACCACCAACTAAAACTAACATCTCTCCCATCATTGAATCTACAGTTTGTTTATCTCATTTTTTTCTGAAAATAAAAATGAAATACAATAGACACTTTATAAGTGATGTTTCAATATTAGATAAAATATTGGTAGTTCAAGTTGGACATTATGTTTAAGGATTTCTTTCAGTAGTTACACACCGGCCCCTTAATGTAATAGTTACCTAAGATAAAAGTGATAGTGTTTTTTTATTTTTACATAAAAATAATTGAGCCTGTAGGATGTGTATTTCTTGAGATAAAAATAAACTATTTAAAATTCAGATTAAGATGGAAAAACTTAAATCTGGAGAAAACAAACAGGCAATCGGCCTACTTGCAAACATATCATAACTGCTTTGTTAATCAGGGGCCATAGGACCCACACAGCATTGCCAAGGGACGCATAAGCTGCACAATGAGGGATTGGAAGGCTGAAGGGAAGGCTCAGTCTCGAAAATAAAATAAGGCTTTGAGTGTCGTTAATCATTCCCATAAAGGAAAGAGAACATGATTTCAAATAGCAGATTAGGCTTTTAATTATAAAATATGAAAAAAACAATGATCTATGACATCCTCAAAAAAAGTTCCATTCATTTAGTTTATCAATGACAGAAGGTTCAAATAAAGACATTGAAGAAATCATATATCAAAAAATTATAAAAAAGAAATCATATGTCTCAATGTTACCCTTTCCCATTTCCTACTAGATGATAGAATTAATTCCTCACTGGTGAAGGACATCGTTCTTGGTAAAGTAGGACAGAGACCGAGAAGAGGGCCTTCAAGGAGGTGGGCTGACACCATGGTTGTAATAATGGGCTCAAACTTAGGGGACACGGGAGGGTGGGAAGGACCAGAGTCGAGTCTTGTTCTGTAATGCCCTGGGTCGTTATTGGTTGAAACACAGTCAATGTCACCCGACAGCAACAACATTGGGAAACAGATATTGAATATTTAGCTGTTATTGCAATAGAATTTTGTTGAATTACTTATAGATGTTATAATGTGTAGTATATTTGGTAAACAGTTATGTTTCTTATAATTTTTAGTATATTCATAACTATTACTTAAATAAATGGTTTAATAAATAAGGTACCTTTATGTATAAAAATAGCTATATTACATTTCTAGGTCAGGATAATCAATAGCAACTCCTTGAAAAAAATAGTAGAGAGCAAAAATATATTTTAGTATTGCTATGACAATTTTCTATCATGATAATAAACAGCAAAGCTTAGGTAAACGTTGATATTCCTTAATATAGGATCCTCACATATTAGTCACAATTAAAGTTTAAATAGTTGAAGTACACGAAAAATAACACTTGGAGATTGATACCCAGAGTTGTCCACATGAGATGCTTATTAGTTGCAAGCTAAATCCCTTATAGGTCTCTGTCCTTGAGATAAAACATAATTAAGCTCGTTCCCTGCCATCAAGTCATAGTAACTCTATCGAACAAAGGAGAGCTGCCGTTGTGTGTCTCCAAGACTGGGAAGTTTGCAAGAAGCAGAAAGTCTCATCGCTCTGCGGAGAAGGGCTCGGCTGGTGGAGAAGGGTTTGGTTGCTCTTGGTAGGACAATGTGTCACCATGAAGTCACTAAGTAAGTCATCATGGCTCTTTCAATAGTGAGATGATGACAACAGAGTCAAAAGAGGAACTCACTGGAAAACGCAAACATGAGATTGAAGGGGTCTGTAGTAAGAACGTGCTGGTACCCAAGAGCTAACTGCTCAAATGCACCACTGCAAACATTCCATTTCATACGCTGGCTCTGGGTGTTTATTCATTTTAAAAGGTGCTAAGTGTCTTCTTAGGGCCTAATTGGTTGACCAAATGAGCTATCGGAGCCCCCAATAAAATGATTTTTTAAAAAAGAAAAGCATTTATCTTTACTGTCACATTTTCATTTAGCATTGGAAATAAGTAAGATATATATATATACATATATATATGAACATTGAACTCATATCCTTTGGTTTGATCAATACGAGGCTCCTGCCTGAAAGTCCAGGTTTGCTTTGCTGTAAGGGCTCTTTGTGCATGTGGCATCTGTCCACAAGAGCTCCCAGAGGCAGCTCTGCTGCCGGGGCATCCGTGCTCTGGAGGAGAAAGGTCCATCTCTTTTGGTCTCCACTAGTCTTCGTATTGAGTTTGACTTGGCTGCAGTTGAGAAACCTCCTCTCTCATTAAATAGCCCATTGTCTTTATATCAAATATGTTTCGTTTTCCAAAACAGTGATTGACACCAAACTAAACTTTAAATGATGGTCCCTAAAATTCACAACTAAGACACCAGAAAATGATTTTTTAATGTTTTATAATCCATATCTGAAGTCTATTACAAACACACTCTATTTATTTTATGAAAATTCATCTAGTCATTCAAAACTAATTTTATTTAGGATAAAATAGAGGCAACCGTGGATAACATCAAACTTAGACACAAACTGGGATTCTGCAGCTAACAAAAATTGATTTCCAGGCATTTGGGAAAAGAAGGAAGGAAAAAGGATATCTCCTTATGAGCTCCCTGTGGCATTTTTACCAAAAACTTTACCTTGAGTTTTCCTATGCACAACATTTTTAAGAGAGAAAAATCACAAATGACAGGCCATAGTATTACCTTAAACTTTGTTGAGAAAATAACACCATCAATAAAATAGCATAAAAAATCATCAACACAGGATAATTGAATTCTAGATACACTTGGGAAACTGTGGGAGTGTCAAAATGTTCAGAAACAATGGATATGCCCTACTTTCACGTAACTAAACTCAATAAGAAGATAGCTGCATTTGATGACTTCTGTGTCCCTGTAGTTCCTAGCGCACCGAGCCAGGCTTTGGGGGAGCTCCGGATTCGTGTTGATGGCAAGAATCAACACAGAGATGCAGAGGGAAGGCGTAGATACTGTTGAAGGGGAAACCATCCCATTATGATTGGTAAAGGAAGCCTTGGTTCTAAACAATTCTAATAATGCTGACTCTACCATGTAACTGAAATAAGTGATGTACTTTGGCAAAGGCAACAACAACAGGGACTCACAAGGACACTTTCCTTGTCTTAACTGATCGTTTTTAAGCTCTTCTTATATATTCCTAAAGGAAAAGCAGGATTCCATAATCAGAAAGCTTGAAAGCATGGCACATGCTCTCAAAAGGTTAATGGGCCACGTGACAGAAACTGGCATGTCACCATCCTAATCTCTAAATAAGGTGACACTTCGTGGCTCATGTTGAGAGAGCTACAGCTAGTGATACTCCCACAGCAAACAGTTAGGCATTCCAAACTGACCAGCCACTCCATCGGGGAAAGCTGTGGCAGTCTGCGACCATAAAGAATTACAGCCTTACAAACCAGCCAGTACAGACCCTCAGTCCCACAGAGTTACCCATTAGACTGGACGCCACGGTAATGGGTTTGTGTGTTGGGTGGGTCTTGCTTTGTTTTGTTTGGAGAGGAGGGTGGCACTTGGGTTGCTACAATGAATACTGTGCACCTCATCGTCCAGAGGGCCAGAATGGGACTGAAAACAATTCAGGCAAAGCACATAATCAGGGAAGGCAGAAATTGTTTATTGGGATAAATATTAAGAAACTTCTCATTTTTGATCTGGGAAATCCAAAACTAAGGAAAAATGGAAATAATGGTCAAGAAACATATGAAGATGGGAGACAAGAATCTATTCACCAATTTTGGAATGGTCATTCTCAGTCTCAATGGGCATTTAAATGCAAAAGAGGGCCATCAAATGGGTTTTTGAAAAGATGATATTATTAAAAGACTCCAAGTCTCAAAGCAAGCCATTTATAACATAAGAGCGTTATCTCAAACTAAGACAATATTAAATTTTTATATCTGTACTTAAAAAGTACACATTTACTATACATACAATATATTGAGAATCAGAAGCATATAGAAAGGTAAATTATCAGTAGTTATAGGAATTGCTTTAATTACTATCATTTGAAAGAAAAACTTACAATAGCTTAGTCCACAATTTTGCTGTTTTGAATCAAGACTGGTTGGTCACTCAGAAAATAAATAAGGAAATATTATTTTGTCTGCCTGTATGCACAGGATACCCACAAGGGACTAACCCCCAAGCCCAAACCAGAATTGTGCTGGGAGGAGCAGAGTTATTGTAGTACCGTTTTTCCCACAAGGCAAGCACCCAGAAACTCGCTCTGAATCAGGGCACCCAGTGGTGCCTCCTGGAAAGTTCCCCTCTGGTCACAGTGAAAGTTTTCATAAACACAGTTTCACTTGAACTTATTTTTTTGTGATGGCTGATTAAAGAGAACAGCATGCAGCTGTGAAACTTTGTTTCCTGCTTGGTGAAAATGCCACAGAAACTGTTGTGATGTTGAACATAGCCTACAGGGACAGACAGAAAAACTCAAGTGAAGGAGTGGTTTTCTTGTTTCCAAAAAGGTGAAATGTCAATTAACAACAAAACTCACTCCGATGTCCGTCAACTTCCGAACAGATGAAAATGTTGATGCGTGGTGCATTAGGAGTTCACACCACCAGGCCAGACTGTGTCAAGCTTTCTATTTAGAGTTTCTGAAAAGATAGCATAACAGTGTGCGACAAAAAGGCCTGACCTGTGGCAGACGGGGGACTGTTTTTCACCACCATAATGCACCTGCTCGTGCAGCCATCTCAGCGAGCCAGGTTTTGGCAAAAATCCAACATGCCTCTCTTGCACCACACACCTTTCTCACCTAATCTTGCTCCATAGGACCTCTTTTTGCTTCCATGAATAAAGGGAGACATGAAAAGACAACAATTTGACAACGAAAAAGAAGGAGGCACTGAGAAAACAAAACGAGGGAAGCACTGAGAGCCATCCAGGTGTTTTTGGAAAATGTTTCCAAGAATGGAATCGCAGAACAAATGTCTTAAGTGTAATGGAGAGTATTTTGAAGGTGATAATATTATTGGTTTTTTTTAAAAACCCAACAAAACAAATACATAGCTTTAAAACAAAATTCTGGGGGTTTTTTTTTGGGGGGGGGGAATACCCACACATTTACAACTGTTCAAAACTAATTTTACATTTTAATGGAATTTATGCCACTGTTGCTCAATCAATGCATCTTCCAGGTATTCCATACATATATTTACACTTTAAAATAAGCTCATAAATAATTTGATTAGAAATATAAATAGCATTTGTGAAATGATTTGATGAAGATTAGCGAAAATAATCCATAGATATATACTACCAAGGGAATACTAGTTTTATAGGACTAAGAAACTCTGTTTGATAAGACTGAAAAGAATATTGAAAGCTTGATTTGGGAGATGAAAAGTTATTGTAAAGCTATTTTTCTGATAAGCATTATTTTCTATGCTCTCATAGCACACATATATGTATATATATGATATTTCAAGGTCTACAGTGAGAATTCATTTGTATATACATTTGGAAAACTGACAAGTTCAAACGCCTCTAATATAATTTTCTGTGAAAGTCTATGCTAGAACATGCTACCCACATATTCATTTAGGCAACATCATAAAAGCCTGTAGCCTCAAATTCCATACAAATGGTGGCAGTTTCTCTTACCTACGCTGTTGCCTGAAAAAAAGAAAAAAGTAGCAGCAGCCGCCATGTAAGATTCACCCGTCAAGTGTGTGGAGAAGAATAAAAGGCGGAGACTACTGGTTACTTGAAGGATCTATGAGGTGCTATAGCTACATTGTAGCTTACGGTTACCCACGAGTTGTCCGATAGAAGAGTTACTGAATACTGAACCTTTGTCCATTAAAATGCTATTAACCAAACCTTACCATGGAGTTTATGCAAATCACAGTGCCACCTTTCAAAACTTTTAAGCTCTCAGCTGTTTCATAGGTGTTACTAGGAATTGCTTCAACATTAAGACATCCATCAACTTGACGGGCAAAGTGCACATCTTCAAATATGTTATCAGTAAAGATGATGGATAGAACAGTGTCAGGTTCAGAAAACAAGTCTTTAACACTCACTGAAAGACAACTAACTACCCTCCTCCTCTGGAGTCACCTTGTTCTCAGAGAAGGCCATACAGGATGGTAGTAAAGGAATTAAGGAAGACAGTTTTCCATATCTGACCCATAGTTTTTGTGTCCATTCTTCTTTTACCATAAATTTGGAAATAGGCACAGAGAGGCTAATAAGTCACCATCAAAGTAAGGAGATAAGGAGAAAAAAATGCCTATTGGTCAACCAGAAAGTGCTTTCTCCCTTTTCCTTTTGGCACATTAGGAAATTGTAAAATGATAAAGTGGTGTCCAACCAGGCGCTTCCATACATTCCGCAGGTCGTCGTGGCTTCCAGGGGCTGCAGGTGCAAACAGGACCTTGGCGTCACACGGCAGTGAATCAGAATTGCAGCCCCAGCAAGCACTGGAATAGGGCAGGTACAGAGCAAAATCGAACAACAACAAAGAGAAGTTGCCTAACTTCTCAACCAGTGGTTCTAACCTATTGTTGTTTTTAATCACATAATATCGAATATAATCACGTGAAGGATTATATTTTGAGAGTCACTTGTCATGACTGGCAACTCTGTGTGCTACCCTACATTTCAGACATTTAGCTATTACATTAGTCTCAGTCCAGAAACTTAAACGTCTCCCTTCGTGTCCTCCTCTTCGGTCTCCTCTACCATTTCCTAGAAGTTAAAGGGGAATTCACAGAATTGCTGGGCAGGGGAAATGTTCGGTGCTGACATGGGATTCCATGTGGCTGACTCGGTCAACTAAGGGTTTCCAAAGGAGATTTGTCTCATCTGCCATTTAAGCCCACCCAGCGATAATCCTACAGGACTAATGAGGAGCTGAGCTGAAAGGGTTACGGGGCTAGGCATCACGGGTGGCACAGAACAATGCAAAGACACGGGAATTTCAACAGGATTTCATGATCGGGGAAAAGGTTTATTTGAGCGTGTTGTAAGGAAAAAGAATTGAATAAGCACTGTTGGCTTGCCTTTATATTTCTGAGGCCAATATAAAAGGTCTCAAATATATCAGTTAAAATAAGTAGAAAGCTAATAGGCATTCCATTAAATGACACTTCTTAATCTATCCTAAAAAATAACTTAATACACTCTCTGCCCCCACTCAAACTTTGCTGTATGTGGAACGAAAACTATAGAAACTATGATGAATCAGTATAAGTAAAATCAAGTGGTAGAACACAACATTAGTGTTTTATACCAAGTGACAAACGTCCTGATTATCGCTGACCACTACTTGTCTTCTTTGTAGCTTCTTCTGTTATTTTATTACAGTTTATTTTAAACCTCTGAATTGCAATCACAGCATTATTTCATAGGAAAGCCCAGGATCACAACAGAAAGAAGGGGATATTGATCTCAAGCACAAACGCCCAAGAACGTGTTTACTCATTTAGCTAGTTACATCAGTGTGTCAGCAAGATGAAGCCCACCCACCAAGTGAGCGACTATCCCAGCCCACTTAGAGAGGTAAACAAAACGGATTCATCCATCCATCCGGATGGCTTACCAGTGTAAATTTACAGCTGGTTATTCTAAAGGTGGAAAGTTCCTTACATACAAAAAGTACTCTAGATGTGCATTTGTATATACTTATCTGAAAGGCGTCCTAAGGGGCCCTGGTGGCACTGAGGGCTAAGCAGGGATGGTCATGGAAAGGGGGGTGCTTCTTGCTTCTCTAAACATTTGTAGTATCAGAACCCCCTGGAGAAGCACTTCTCTTCCTGCCGGGTTGGCCGCAATCAGAAGGGACTCACTGGCGCTCTGGTGGTTCAATGGTTAAATTGCCTGGCTGCTCACTGAACAGTTAGTTGGTGGTTGGAACCAGCTTCTCCATGGGTGAAAGATGCGCTGCCTCCTTTTGCCAAGAGGACCGGCTTGGAAGCTCTCTGGGACAGTTCCACTCTGGTACTGCGATGTGGAATCAGCTCAACAGAAACAGGGATAGGTTATGCTTCACAAGTTACCCCACTATTCCTGGGCAAAGTGTTTCTGTGGAAGCTTTTGTAGCTAACTGTAATGGCATAAAAAAAAGAAGCAACTGCCATTCATCTATCGGGGAGAATGTTTGAGCATCCCAAGACACAAAAGATAGCTTACCGAGTCATACCAAATGGCAACATAAAGCCTAAAGAAACACTTACAGATAGTGTTTGTCAGAAACAGTTCAAAGCCCTGGCAGCTTGGTGCTGAGACGGTGAGTAGGGGACAGGACTGGGTGATGGCCTCCTATCTGCCGTGGTGCACATTGGTTCTTTAGTGGTTTGCAGTAAATAAAGCAAATGCTGAACACTAGTTTCATTTTTCATCTTCAGATTTCTTATAGTTAGTGAAATCAGGGGTGAATGTAGGTAGGCCTTTCATAAAAGTGAAGCAGTATAAAACAACCTTGTGAAAAGTAGGTGCTATCTGAGTAGGTTGTTCAAATATATTATTATCATCTCCCAGGAGACAATTACTTAAAATAACCATAAAATCTATCCAACTTTCTTACCTTAAGGCACAATGTCATCCCATACTAACTCTCACTTAATTTTGACAGTTTAGTGTTTTGCATTCAGGAAATGATCATTAAATTGACCCAATTGTCTTACCTTAAGGTACAATGTCATTCCATGCTAAATACACTAACTCTCATTTAAATTTGAGAGTTTAGTGTTTTGCCTACGGGAAATGGTGTGGGAAGGAGAACCCAAGTCCACATTTGCCCAATGATGATACCTATGAATGAGAGGTGAGACGTACCTTCACCCTCCAATCCTCTTTATGTTTTCTCACACCAGTGGTTCCTTCCATGCTACTCTGCTAGGTTTGATAATCCACTGAAAATGCCACACGGAACTCACAGACAACAGTCAGTTATGGGGGTTTCTTAGCGAAGTTAAAAGTTTCTCAAAAGTCAGGATCAGAAAACCTCAAGGATACATTTCATTTGTCCATAGCAGCATCTTTGCTCAGCCATGTCTCCAAGCAGTGGCCTCTCAGCCATGTGGCTCCTTGGCTTCTGCCTGCTAGGTCTCCTGGTCTCCCTGTGGCTCCTCAGTTCTACCTCAAGGTCTCAGGCTGTGGTCACTGATGCTTCTGCTATCTGTCATGTCAGGCCGGGATCTTGCACATGCTTCACTCAGGGCTCATCTTTCTTGATGGTCATGGGTTCCCTGTTTCTGCTCCTGAGACGGCTCACCCTTCTACCCCATGGAATGGGAAAAGTGACCAATCTCCGAGTTACAGAGCCTTTGTTTGCATTGTCCTCATCTGTCAGTTGGGGAGAGCCATCACAAGAAATGTCTCTGTACGAAAGGCCTGTAGCCAATAGAAAATTATTATTTTACACAAGATCATGACATTTTTTATTCATTTCCTTGAGGTGCGAATGATCATCATGTATATGAATGCAAATCCTTTAAATGAACATAAAATGAAGTAGCTGTGTTCAGAGGTTGTCTTTTAGAACTAATGAGATCATAACATAAAGTTCAGGACAAATCATTAGCTTCCAGATACATCTTAGGTAACGCTATCGCAGCTTCTTCTCCAGAGCATGCAGCACTATGTCCAATTTGTGTGCGCCCCACAACATCACAGCCTGACACTTCTAACCAACACCTAGGGTCACAGCAGAGAGCATGTCCAGGCTTACTCCTGAGCCAGGGAGCAAAAAGATCATTTTGCTCTGTAACTGAGCACTAATAAAGAGATTTTCAACAAAAGTGGATTTCACTAATATAAAGCAATCTTGGTGAGGTTAAAGAAAAACTGTTAGGAGAAATTGAACACTATTTAAGAATTATTTTGTACCCGCCTGAAAGAATAACCATTGATTTCACTAGAATTCTGTAAGCATTCGAGATTGGGAAATTTTAGGATTTCAGAAAATGAATAAGTCAATCCAATCATTTACTTGGTGGAGGGCATTTGAAGTCAACAAAATGTCCTTTCTTTCTCCTTCTAAAGCGGATATGTGATATGTGGCCCTACACATTGGGTGGGTGGGGGGTAGTTTTGGGGAGGCAGTTCAGAGGGGATCAGAGAGAGGGATCTACTAAACTCTAGCACTCACCTGGCAAAGATGAATCCCTTTTCTTACATGAACATGGTGCTGCATACCCAAGCATCCTAAATGAAAAGTCTCAAGATTATGAATCTTGTAACTCGCTGCCTGTGAGGGAAAACATGTTTATTCTCTGTAAACTCTTTTACCTAATGTTGCAGTCACATAATCTACTGCCAACTTGAGGAAGGGTGGAGTCTAGTCAGTCAATCAGGTCATAGGCAATCAGGCCTTTGTGTGGGGCCTTCTCATGAGGATTCTGGGAACTCCTTTCTTCCTCCCTAGAGGTGGTGCACACACTCTCCCCCTTCAAGGCATTCCTGTTGACAAGTCACATGGAGCTACGCTGATGGAACCAGACCCCTGGAGCTAGAGGAGCCACATGGAGACCCACACTAGCACTGAGATGCTCCCATCACCCCTGGATCCACAAGATTTTCCACACACTGGCCTGTGGTCTTCCTGCATTCAGCATCATTGCATGTGCTGTGCAAGTCTGAAGAGGAATTTACAGACGGGTGTTGGACATATGGGCTAATCTGGGGCAGACAGACTTGATCTGGACTGGGTTGGGATGTTTTCGCAATATAAAAATGCTGTTACATAAACTTCTTTCTTTTTAAAAAATTCATATTTTTAATTTATTTTATAAGTCATCTAATAGTGATGCTCTAGTTCTTAAAACAATTGTGCTGTTGGATTTATTTTTTCATCTGTTTGTTTTTATAATAATTTTCCTGGGGGCTCATACAACTCTTACCAAAATTCATACATGCATCAATTGTGTCAAGCACGGGGTGAGGTCCAGGTAGCATGGCAGGGGCCAGACCAAATCAAGGGGCACATATGGTAGCCAACTAAAATGAAGGAGGCAGAGGAAAGGGGAAAATAAAGGATAGAAATGTGTAGAGGGGGGACTAAGACACTAACCCATCCAAGGGGATGGTATTGTTTTTGTCTCCACAGGGAAAGAGGGACCAGACTTAGATCCAGTGTTTTGGGAAGCAAATGCAGCAGGCCAGCATGGAGAGGGGAGCCAGTGGAGGAGCCTGGGGGTCTGGCCCTAATCCCAGCTACGTGGACAAATGCCCCTTCCCTCATAGGAATTTACTTTAGAGGACGGCACTGAAGCTGCAGCTAGGGGAAAGTGGCATGTCTGATCAGAGCACACGGGAGCAAATGAAGGGGGAGGAAGAGAGAGTGGAGCACATTGTGGACCACCAAGCCTGGAGGACAATAAACTTCTTTCTTATACACATACGAATGTCTATTAATTTGGTTCTCTACTCAACTTGGACTAACACACCCAATCTTCAGGTTTATGTACCACTGCTGTTATATTTGCACTGGGAAATGTAATTATGAACCTAGCACTTTTTACCCCCTTCAGGAAGAATTAGATGAAATTAAGTCCTAAAATGAATCTAGAAAACTGTCATACTGTGACAATATATCCGATAGAAAAAAATCAAGCAAACAAAAAGATGATATGAAATTAACACTCTAAATGAACAATTATCCATTAAATTCAATTATACTGGATGACTAAAGGCAAGCAAATAAACATTGATTCAACTAATTTCCTCAATAATGTAATATCACATCAACTTAAAATGTCTAGCTTTTGAATTTTAATGGATTAAAAGAATGATTACTTTCATCTGCATGTGTATATAGTCTGTTTGATGCAGTGGCTGTGGAGAAAGAAATCCCCATGATTATTGAACTTGGAAAATATTATTAAAAATAGTGGCCTACAGCAGAAAAACTGATGTATGCAGATCTTTCTATAATGCCAATAGTTTCAATTAAAGGGGCACTAACACTCAAACTTTATAAATTTGAAGATTATTTTCCTGGAAAAGATCAAGTCAGTAAATAATTTTTATTTCGCTTTTCTTTTCCTTTAACTGCAATGTATGCGCCGTAGGTCATTATTAAGGGAGTTGGCTGTCCTTGTGTTTGAGGCTGTCAAAGAGCAGTGACGTTGAAAAGAATGCACCATTGTGCCACAGTCAGGCAGGGCTTTGTTTTTCTGACAATCATCCTTTGCTTGTCTCCGGTAACATCCACTCAATTTAAAAATCAAAGCAGTTATATGAGAGTTTTGTATGTGTGCACGGAGTTGTGAATTACATCTTATATTAATCATAGCTTCCATCAGTTCTAATTACATCATAACCCACTGCCACCGAGTGAACTCTCACCCATAGCTCTGTATATAAGTTCTCTGAGGCTGTAAATACGGGAAAGGAGATCCTCATCTTTCTTCCAAAGAGAGGCTGGTGAGTTCAAACCACCAACCTTTCAGTTAGCATGACTGTATAGCACCACCAGGGCTCCTTTTTGCCAACACTCAGAAGAGTTGTGTTTTGTTAAAACAAAAATAATATTGCTGATTATTTTCTCTGGCTGTTAAACTTAGGCTGGGGATGTAAGTTGCAGAGACAAAGACATGATTGTTGACAAGATGTTTGATTATTGTGTTTTGCACAGTAACTATTTTAGGCTCCGGAGAGAACAGGGCCATATGGAGAAGTGAGCAGTGGCTAGGGGAAGTCTCAGATTCCAGTCCCAGCACTGACTCTTACTCAGGTTTAATCAACCTATCTGGTATTTCCACACTTGGAAAATGAAGATATTGAAGCTAACCATCTCCCATCATGTATTAAGTTGAAAATAAAAATTAATTCATCTCTAGAAATAAGACATATATATGCCATGTGCCATTTGCTGATAAATCAGTGCTTCTCAAACGTGGCTATCCATGCCGTCACCTGAGAAGATGTGGAAACTGCCTGTCCCTGGGCGCGCGCTCCAGAACACGTAAAGGAGACTCTCTGCAGGTGGAGTGGGTGGGGGCATCTTGTACTCACGGCCATCAAGTTGTTCCTGAGACCCAGCAACCTACAGGACAGGGTAAGACTGTCCCCATGGGTTTCGGAGACTGGAACTCTTTAAGGGCAGAAAGCCTCCTCTTTCTCCCAAAGAGCAGCCAGTCATTTCAAACCCCAGACCTTGGGCTAACAGGCCAGCATGTGAACCCGCCTCCTGCAGGGTTCCTGTGTTACAAATGACAAACACAAAACCCTCTTCTGCTGATTCTAGCCGACAACAGAATGGAGTGGTCTGTCCCAGAGCGCTGCTCCAAAGAGAGGCCCAGGTGACAGTACATAAACCGAGTGATTTATTTTCTGGGCATTTCATTTTCTAGTTCATGCACTAAATGTTCTTATGGCATGCTTTTAGACGCTGTGAAATATGTTAAGTGCAAAAGGGCACAAGTATAAAAAAGTAAGCCAATCACAACCCCTGCCACCAAGAAACTTACTTCAGCAGTTTTTTTGCATTTGTTTAGTTTTGCATTGTCTCATTACTTTGTTTTTAATTCTTGTAACCATTTTATCGTTAGCAGTCATGTCCACTCCCAACACATACATCTAGCTGCAACTGGCTTTACAAAATAGTATGCAGTCGAGAAAAGGAGGCCTGGTGGCACCGTGGGTTAAGCATTGGGCAGCTAACTGCAGGGCCCACAGTTCCAGCCAACTAGCTGGGAGAAAGATGAAGCTGTCTGCTCCCGGAGGATTTACAGGCTTGGAAACTCGGCCTAAAAGGGTGTCCATGAGTCCAAATCTCGTTGACGGCAATGGGATCGGTTGGGTTTATAGCGCAGAAGAGACAGCGGCGATCTTTCACGGCTCAACGCTGTGAGGTGCCCTTGTATCCCAGTTTTCCACAGGCCCTCCCCAGCCACCCTTGTTTCATCATCAGCCACCTGAGCAGGTGGGCTTTCAACAAAACATGAGAGATTTCACTTGCGTCAGTGCTCACCATTTCCTTTCATGACTGGGCCTATTGGAGCAAAATATTCAAAATCAAATTGCATTATGGAATTTTGAAAAAATAGCTTTCTATTTCTCCTCATAAAATGTAAAGAGTGGTGTTCAAAAAGTCAATAGCACTTAGTTTGAATGTACTCATAAATAGCAATTATCGTCATATCCAACGTACACCTAAGTACATACAGTGTACAGACTATGGCCCCAATGGTGAATTTAGTTTGGTCTATCTTGATTATTAGCTTTTGTATATGATGTCATAATGCTCTGTGGCCCTCATTCTAGATAATTTTTATTTGGTTGATGGGTAAATAGTTGAAGTTTGAAAAATACAATTTATTATAATTAGTAGCTTCTTTAATCTTTGATAAACAGAAAAACACTGCCATAAAAATGAGCATTTTTATGTGTTTGGCAATACTGAGTTACTACTTGTCTTCTCATTAAAGATTTACATCATTCTTGTAGTTATTCAAACTCTTTGCTGGTTTGACATATTAGCAAAGCAAAAGACACACTCAGAAAACCTCATCATCCTTTAAATGATTCACAGCATACGATATTGTTTAGTTGTTGCACATGAGCAATTTGCCTTTATATTACATAAGTTGTTTTTGGTTTTTTGTGTTGCTTTATATATTTTTTGAAAGGAAGGCAAACACAGAGAGAACACTGGAGTCAAATTCAAATACCACCTAGCTTTATTATTCCTCCTTTCAGTGCATTTTTGGTTTAGGCCATTAAAGCGTTCAGCCTCATTTATAATTCAATCCACCAGAAAATTGAACCAATAATTCCTATCATTGATTCCCTTGGGTCTGGAGGATCGAATGTTCTCACATATGGGACTCAGGTGCATTTCTCACAAGAAGGAGAAAGATGACTTGGGACAAGGCGAGATATTGAAGTTAATTGGTTAAAAAAAAATCAGTTTTGCTTCTGTTTAAATAACATTGAATCTTTAGGAAATGTACATACTGGTAGTTAGTTACAAAGCAGATGTGACAGTGGACTCTGTCATAGTCTTTATGACAAATATTATACATTGTATGTATATATTTACTTAAAAATACATATTACAAAATATATGTAATAAGATCATTTATATAGTCTACATATATTTGTAATATATACATAACAAATATATGCAAATATATTTTATAAACATGTAAATATATGTACATGTACATTTACATGTCATTATTCCACTTTAAAACAATTTTTGCTTGTTCATTCAAATACTCCATTTCAAGGATTCCCAAATTTTTGACAACCAAAATAATGAATTTTCATCTTGTAACAAAAACATAATTTATTCAGATGCTTCAAAGATGCTTAGCTTGATGTGAATCAAAATCACAAAACACTTTAAATTGGTTTTCTTCTTTCATTCCCATCATATTCTAAACAAAAGTGTTTAAATTGTGATGTGTGCTGTTTACTTGGTAAAATGTAAGAATGATCAGATGCCCATGATGGTTTAATGTTATCCTTGCTACTTCCTGACATACTACGTTTTAGGAAACAATTTTGTCTATTTGCACTTTATTTTCCCTTTAAATTAAAAATCAGCTTTTGAAATAAGTTTTTATGAAAAAGTATTGCAAAAGTTACAAAGATTCATTCAAAGAGAAAGCTTATCACATTAGGAAGATTGAAGTGATCCCTGACCAATATTGTTATCTTTTTTTCTAACTTTTCCATAATGTTTAAGAAATAACTAGCACCCACATACTATAAACTATATAGTAAAAACGATAACCTGTTTTTGTTAAAGGTCATTGGGTTTCAAAGAATAGATTATTTACATGGAAAAAGTTAAAGAAAAAGCATAAAGCAATGTTTATTATTTGCTTAGGATGCATGATAGATGATTCTCATCTTATCAAACATCCTCATCTTATAAACATACATCAAAATGAATAAAAAAACTGGCCACTGGTAAAATGCACTTTGGAGGCAGTCATGTGCTAGCTTCTCAAAGGTCAGAAGCATACAAAATAGTCTCTGATGCTGAAGACCTGAGAATCTACTTTGAAGGTAAGACAAGACATTAGAAAATAAAAACTTTGCACTATGTGATATGAGCTCTAAAATTGATGGGTGTATCTTGTGGGAAACTGAAAACCAGGAAGAGAGTGTATGCAGGCAAACTCAACATTTCTATGTTAAGGAGACTGGAAGGCCAAGGCTCCCCTGGAAGAATCCTTCCTATTCGTGGGTTGGAGATGAGTTCCACTCACTTTCCCCTAAGTAAAAGTTATTCCCCATGATGCCCCTCCCCCGCCCGTAATAAATGGCAAATCTAAAGGCCCTTCCTTTTATTTTTATTTATTTATTTTTTAAAGGCCCTTCCTAAACACATGGTCACTGCCTACACACTTGGAGGTCAATTGCTTGAAGGTGATCTGCCTGAAGGTGGTCAGCCATCAGAGCAGTCAGACCCTATTGTCTGCGCCACCCTAGTCGGACCCATTCTTTTCTGATAAGGATAATGGATTGCTGGCCTGAAGGATTGCTTAAAGATGCTTAAGGTCAAGTCAACTCAGATGACCAAGGTTAGGCTGCCATCTTGATTCTCGAGCCCACCCATCTTACTACATTTTAGCCTTCCTGTCACATGTATGTCCCTAATGCGTCCACTTCCAATTGCGTATATATACCCCTAGCTCATCCCCACCCCCTGTTATGTGTCTACCTATCGTACAGCCTTTTCCTGTTCTGTATGTGCTTACCATGGCAGGTATGCTCCAGATTACAGAAACTCCTGAGATGACATTACTCGCTCTCTGCTCAGACCTGGTTCTTGAAGTCATGAATGAGGTGAGCCCTTGTATTCTTTCTCTTGTCTGCTGTCTCTTGAAACTACCCCTCAATTACACAACCAACCCTTAGACCCCTTTGATTGTGGGGAGGCTGGACCTCCACAGTCTATATGATGGCAAATCAGTGAGAATGAATTGACCCTGGCAAGTTGAGTCATACAGAGTTATGTTGGGTTCTTGAGAATGCCTGGGGTCTGAATAAGCCCAACTCAGAACGTATTGCCATGAAGTCCATGCTGGCTGTCGGACAGGGTAGAATTGCCCTTATGAGGTTCCAATTATCAGGGTAGAAAGTCCTGTCTTCTCCCACAGAGCAGCTGGTGGTTTCGAATTGCTGACGTTATGGTTGGCAACCAAATGCATAATCACTATGATGCCAGGGTCTGACTGTATTGAGGGTAATGAAAGTGAAGGTATTTGGGGATAGAAATGAAAACAGCACGATTGTGGGCTATTCCAAGGATCAGCTAAATAGCAGGAAATAAGTTTGGGTAGACAAGAAGATACATACTGATGAGCTCAAAGCTAACCCGAAAGTGTCTAACTACAGAGAATGTGTTGTGAGCAGCATGCCTATGATGAAAACAAAACAGGTGCACAAACATATTTGACTACATTTTTTAGCACATTACAGCCATAAGCTAAGCAAACAAACATTTGCTAGATTATATATAACGTGGAGAACTGATGAGGGATCATGGGATTCATGAGAGAAAGGTGGGGAGGGGTGCAGTTTAGCGTGAGAGGTAGCAAATGACCAACCTCTAACTTTTTCTTTCAACATTAGAGAAAAGGTTGCAAGACTCATATAGGGGTTTCCCCTATATTTTTTCACCTTGATTTTCATAAAAAGAGAACCATGCTTGTGTTCTTCAAACAGAGTTTATAAGATATATTTGAAGAGGTTTCCCTGAACCAAGCACACAGGACGCAGTCTCTGGGTGAGGAGAAAGCTAGTGTACAGTTGACACATAAGAGACAAGCAAAAACACACGTGGCAGGGATGGCTGAGGCACCGGAGCAGAACGGATGGATACGAATGGCAGGGTTTGGTGTGACTCCCATTGAAAAAGTTAAAAAAAGAAAAAAAGGAAATGGGTAAAAAAAAGACATATTAGGCTACCACTAGTCAAAAGGAAGTTGAAGTGGCCATATTAATATTCAATACTGTATATTTCAAAGCAAAGAATAAAGATAAATCAACCAAAGATAAGTATGTAGGGAACAAGAGTAAGGGGAGAATGATGTCTGAATGGGAGCAAACAGCTGCCTGGCTAGCGACGGGCGATGGATTAAACCATGTCAGCCTTTGAGGTGTCCTGCCCACTCCCATCCCACGTTGTCCGATCACCTGTATGTGCTGCTTTCCTCCCAGTGTTGGACGTCATACCTGTCTCTACTATGAAGCCTGGCAAATTCTTCTCCTAAAGCAGGTTGATCACGACTTTGATTCTACTCCTAAGTAATATGTCTCCCATCAGATTTTATCCCCATTTGATTATCAAACTTGTCATGTAATGGTACAAGCTGATCCATAAAATACTGAGTAATTTCACTGGAAGCAAAAACACTTCATAGCGCAGCAAAAAACATGTCCGTTACGTGCTGTCAGAAGGAGTTATTCTGATTCCACTTGGCGAAGGAGAAGAGTGGAAAACAATGAACATATTCTGGGGAAAGGCCACTTCAAGATTTTCTTTTTAAATTCAGAGTAGTTGTTCTCAAACTTTAGCATCTTCTGAGTCACACGGGGGAGTCTGGTAGATCACAGATCATGGGGCCTGTCCCCACTTCAACTTCCAGATGCAGCCAAGTTTAGGGAGAGAGGTCATGTGCATTTTGCACACGGTCCCTGGTGATGCTGAAGCTTCTGACTGTGACAAAGAAAGGGACCCCGGATGGAGCGCGGGGCATGAAGTGTCTGTTCCTAATTCTTCTGTTTTATTTATCCCTTCCGGTTCACAGACAGGAAATTCACCATCAAAGGAGTAGAACAGGGAGAAGACAGGGTCTCAGGATAAATGCTATAAGGGTGTCCCATCCTGCGGCCACTGCCAGCTTTCTCATGCCATGATTCCTTTGGTAACTAACTAAAAATGAACTAATTATAATTTGGCAATTTTGATTATGAAGCTATGGGTAATATTGGGAAAAAATAAGAGGAGAAGAAATAAAAGTTAAATTACATAATATTTCCTTTATTTCCCATCATTGAAAATAAGTTATCATCTGTTTCATCTATTCAAATAATACTAATTGTATTCATACATTCATTGAGCATTGAGTAGTGAATTTACAAAACATGCATACCATACTCATGAGGACATACTTCCGAATGAGACCCACTCTTGCCAAAGAAAATGCCAATATTTATTATGCTAATTTATATAAAAATATAAGGATCATAAATCATTTCAATTAACTCTTTAAAAATACTAGGTAACTAATTGTTCTGCCTTCTGATTGTCATAATATTGATTTATCGAAGGCCTGAATATAATAAAAGCACCATTCAAAACCAAGCTTTATTCTGGAGTGCTATTATTAGATATCAGGCATACATCTCAAAAAAAGGAAAAGCTAAACAAACAAAAATAACCATCATCAAATAAATTCTGACCTCCAGCGACTTTATAGGACAGAGTAGAACTTCTCTCTGCGTGTTTGCAAGGCTGTACAACTTTACAGGAGTGGACACATTCTGCCTTCTCTCTCCAAGCAAGCTTGGGCTTCCAACTGATGACCTTTGGGCTCGCAGTCTAACGCCTAACCCACTACCCTAGTTCAGCTCTTTCGGTACACATCAATATAATATTTTACCAAGACCCCTTGCATCAAAGTATCCATTCATTCCATCACACTAGACAAAAATGAAACATTTCACCTTAAACCTGGCTTACTCCTGGCTATATTATCATGTTGTGATGACTATAATCCTATTAAGAATGACAGAATTGTCCTGCATTTTCATTTTTCCAATATATATGTCAACCATTTCTTAGTATACAAAATGCTCTTTATATTTAATAAGCAATTAGTTCTTAAACAGAATTTGTAAGTTGTTCTTTAGCAGTGCCGTAAAGATTCCCTACTTTTGATTCCTAGTAAAGAATTTAATAGTTCCAATTAAGAGTACAGTAAGATCCACTTGTATCCCAGAATATTTTATTTTAATTAATCATTGTATAATATATTCAGAGTTTTAGAGTCAGTGATTTGCCGGTTAATGTTTAAAAATTGGCTTTAAAAATGCCTTGACCCTTTGTGGAAACCAGATGATGCTTGGCTATCAGAAAACTAGCATCTGGGGTCTTACAGGTTTGTGTTAAAACAAACAGCCATATAAGTGAGACACCAATTAAGTCCACATGGAAGCAACATACAGCATGTGTGATCGAAGGGCTGTAAATAGTAAAATCCAAATCTGAAGGATGGGATGGGATCAGAGCTTAGATTGTGAACACCTGGTTTGCAGAATGCCGTGGATGATGGTGGAGGCCCCACATCCTTTCTCATGGTCAACACGTAGACTCAGCCTCCGGTGAGCTCCCTTTGAACACAGCCCAGGAAGGTGAATGCCTTGCTCTCAGCAAAGGAAAAGTATTAAAAAGTTGGCTATGGCAGATGTTCTTAGTTCAAAATATAATAACTTATCATTTGATTTTCCTTTTGATCCATTTTAAATTTGTTTCAATTTTTAATCTTTTCTCCTTTCTTTTTGATTTATGTTCTTTCGGGGTTGTCTACTCATTGTTGTTGGGGTACTTTTGTTGTTGTTTGCTTACTGTTTGTGTTTTGAGTATGAAATCCAAGCTAGGTGAAGCTGTATATGAAATCTAGGATAAGTAAATCTATAGAACCAGTAAGTAACTGGATTGAGAATTACCTAGGGGCACAGCAGAGGTAGTTGGGGAAAATGGGGAGTTAACATAAATGAGTATGAGAAGAAAATGTCCTGAAATTTTGGTGATGACTACACAGCTCTTCGTAATATGACTGAATGGTTAGATTGTATGATATATGAGTGATATGCCAATAAACTTAAAAAAGAGAATCAAGAATCAGTTGTTCAAACAGAACAAGGGTATACTACATGGCTTAAATTAGGAACTGCGTGGGTCCTAATGTGCGCACGAGAGGACTGTATCCCCTCACCATATGTATTCAATCAGTATGCGGGGCATACGATCCCCAGAGAAGCTGGAGTATAAGAAGGAGAATTCGGCATCAGGATTGGAGGAAGGGTTATGAATGTCCTGGGATATGCAAATGATGCAATCTTGCTTGTTGAAAGTGAGGAAGATGAGAAACACTTGCTGACGTAGGTCAAAGATTGCAGCCTCAGTGCAGAACAAGGTAAAGACCCAAATCCTCACCTGTGGATAAATGGAGAATTTATCCACATCACGATAAATGGAGAATTTAACGGGAGTTCATGGTATCTCAATGAACATCTTCTCCGTAACTCACTGTTTGCACATCTTTACTTAAATAAACATCTGTTCATTTCCTTTGCCCAGTTTTGATTGTGTCATTTTCTGTTATGAATACTTAATCTGAATAAATTAATCTGAATACCTTTCTATATATTTTAAGCATTGGCTCCTTATCACTTATATAATTCACAAACATTTCCCAAAGTCTGGAAGTTGTTTCTTTTGACAAGTATTTCGATAAGAGAAAGTAATTAATTTTATACTGCATCCCTTTCATCAACAGCAATATTTTGTTGTCCACAGAGGATATTCCTGCAGTCACTGACATTTTCTTGAAATCCAGAGCTGTTCGTCAGTAGTGGGAACGCTGAAGAAATCGCTGAAGGATACGCGCGATATGTGCCCAGATTGCGCCTGAGAATTTCTGCTGAGACCTGCCCGACCGAACATTCAGCAAATGGAGTAAAGTGTCAATTCAGCAATGGATCACGTGTGTAATGGGGCAGCCAGAAAACCAAGTGGTCATTTCCACGCGTTAGTAAAGTCAGATGATGTCGTTTCAATTGTCTGGAAAATCTGAAGCAGGGCAGAGTCCCAGGAGGCGAGAAGCGGCAGATTCCTATAGAGGAGCAGTGTCCCTCGAACACCGGACGCTTTACGAGCCCTCACTGTACGTGACAACTAGCTTCAACCACCTCTGTCCAGATGAAAACGTAGAGCCAAACTGTGAGCAATACCGCTGTCGAACAGTTGCTTTTTCCAAAAGCCTGACACCTACGTTCCTGGGGCAGCTGTAGAAGCCCTTGGTGAGAGAGACAATTTGTGGGTCCAGGAACAAACCACAAGGACAAGAGCGTCATGCTTGCTAACTGCCTGAGCAAAATTGTGATTCGCTGGTTTCAAGCAAACGGCTTTCTCTCTTGCTGGCGAGCACCAGCAGGAACGGCCGACAAGTCTTGCTTTCTTTTCTCTCTTTCATTTCTTGTCTTAAAAATCCATCCTCGAGTCCAAAACAATGTAATAAATCACCGAGGTTAAGCCTGCCAATTTTTGACAAGTAGCAAATTTACTGTGATATTGCAAACTATAAATAAATGGCCTTAGGTATGGAATTCAAAATGATGGGTCAGTTTGTTAATTTCAAGAATCAGCTAAATCCCACATGTGGGATTCAGCTGAAGCAGATAGTTTTGCATCCAGGAACTACAGTCTTAAGTATCATATTCATGCTTTATCTGCTACTTATTGAACACAGTTAAACATTTGCATTAAAATTGTTATTCCCGACATGGTTAGGTCAAAAAAGCACCACAAATCCTTGAAGGTTGTGACTCATGAAGCTTGATGCAATTTTCAGCTTGAAAGAGAAACGACTGGACATGATGTAAGGAGCCTTAACAAGCAGGAGCTCCCCAGGAGTTTGATTTTTATACTGAGGAGCACAATGGAAACCATGACGCTGCGCGTCCGGACTGGCTGGATGACAGTAAGCTGGGGAGGAAGGGATCATTGGGTGGTATTATTTTCGGGGTATTACCCCGTGTTGTCTTTCTCTAAGTATTGACTGTGTGCTCTTGCCACAGTTCCATCAGAGAATTGGCTCTGTGTTCACTGACTAGACAGAGAGAGATGACAGGGCAGAAAATAAAAATTCCTAGTAATTCTCTCTGGCTTTATGTTTCCAAACCTCAGGCCCTTGAGAAACTTCAGAGCACTCACAGAACTGGTAACAGAAACAAGAACAGGCTGGAAAATACAACACACGGACAAAGCCACAAAGGAGCAGGGTTGCCAATCAAATCAAAGTCGATGTTCTAGGGTGGAGAGGGCAGGGGTGTGAGTGTGTGTGTGTGTGTGTGTGTGTGTAATAAGGGTGTTTGAAGAACTGTGATGGGTACTACTGTGCACAGTGACTTAAGCATGGGTCAGCTAAGGAAGAGGTTGGAAGTCTGGAACAAGATGAGGCACTCTGCTTTCAGAAAGATGTAGTTTGGAAATCGAATTCTATGCTTGCATGTGGATCCATCGGGTTGCAATCAACTGCACAGCAGGGGGTTGGAGGATTGTGTGAGCGCAATGGTCATATCACTCAGGTAGGGGATGGTTAAGGTCGACATCTAAGCATATAGGATCCATGAGAAATCTCACGGAAGAGTCCTTCAGTAGGAAAGAGAGCAAAGAGTTACTGTTGACCATGAGCATGACCCACTCCATTGTAACCTCTTGGGAAATGCAGCCAATAGAAAATGAGTGATTATTGGAGAGATTTGAAGGCTCGGCCCCTATTTGTCAAAGGGGTGATACTGTGAGCCTGGGGGGTGGGGTGTTGGAGTGATCAGGGGCAGGGGAAGAGAGGCTGCCAAAGCAGATGCCTCTCATCACAGATTTGGGGGTATAGTACAACCTTTTCTACTTGCCAGTCAGGTGCTAAGGTTTTGTTGTTGTTGTTTGTTTTTTCAAAAAGGAACGCTCGACCAAATAAGCTTGGGAGTCTATGATCTTCCAGACGGTAAAGAGCCTGTAAGGAAAAGTGCTAGAAAACAAAGTTAGGCGGAGTTAAAGAAACTAAGAACATACCATTTCTGGCTCACGTGAGACTGCGGGACCCACTTTGTATTTGCCTCCTTCTTCCAGTGTGGTTTCTGCTGGGCTGGGCCTTGCTAGCCAGGCTCCCCTCCCATCAATGCCTGTTTCCTTAGAAGCCAGAGGAGCACCTGGGTCTTTCCAGAGTTCTCCATCACGCATTACTGATGGGCTTTCGCTCCATCGCAGGCCATTCTGCTTTCATGTTGAGCGTTCAGGGCAGAGGTTTCTCTTTGACACACTTGCTTCCCCAGAAAGAAGTAATACATCTGGGACAACCTGTGCCAGCATTCATTGCCCCCTGCCGGAGAGAGCCTGACTGTGGAAAGTGAAGTGTTAGGTGCAAATAAGAGAGAATCAAAGAAACAGCCTGTCCCCACTCGGTGGGTGAGCTCCTCCAGGCTATTGCTGCTGCTATCCAGGATCAAGAATTACAAGAACTCTCTGTGGTGACATCACCATTCCGAATAGCTCCTGCCACCTGCAATGAGCTGTTTGCTAATTTAGGAGGGAGCTTCAAAACGCTTTTGGAAAAATGGAGTTAAAAATCACAAAACTCTTCCCACAAACTCCTTGGAACACCCTCATCTATGGATTTTTAGAAATTTTAAATATACATAATGGACACCCCAGGAAGTCAAAAAAGCATTTCTACCACGTCCTAGAAACATCTATTAAACAATCCCAGGCTATTGTTCCTCTCTCAATAGATCCTCCCTCTAGGTCCATAGCACAGTAGAGACCCCATGTGCTTCCAGAGACAGCATTGCTATCTCTCTAGCCTGTCCCTGGTGAAGGACAGGCTCCTGTATTTGCACCATGCCAAAGACAGTTTGGGCATCCTTGAAGGACTTAAATAAAATTCCTTGTACTATTCCTTCAGTTTAGGGAACAGAAATAAAATAGAAGGGGCAATGTTCGTCCAGGTTGACTAGAGAAGCGAATTCATTGGCACTCATAGATGTGTCAGAGAGAACGTTATATCAAAACATAATGAGGCATCAATAATGCATTCCAGCCCAGTCCAGATCAAGCCCATCAGTTCTATATCAGCCCCGATGTCTGATATTAGTCCATGAATTTCTCTTCAGACTCCTGCAGCACATGCAGTGATGCTGAATGCAGGAAGATCACAGGCCAGGGCTCTGGCTGCCATCAGTGTGGCTCCATGTGGCTTGTCAAAAGGAATGTGAAGCAGAGAGAGAGAGAGAGAGAGAGAGAGAGAGAGAGAGAGAGAGAGAGAGAGAGAGAGAGAGAGAGAGACCTCTTCTGATGGCAAAATCAAGAGGGAGGAAGTTCCCAGTATTCTCATGAGAAGGCCATGCCCGCACAGAGGCATTACTGGCTAAGACCTGATTGACAGGTTAGACTCCACCCCTTCACTCATAATACTCTGAAGTTGACATGAGTTGACACAGGAAAGACCAGTGCCATTGGGAGGCGGGGAAGGTTTCTCAATGGAATGTTTGACACACCGCCCTGGCTAGCCTAGGCCTGAAGAACGGACAGGTGCATTGCCACAATGGGAAAAATATCCTAGGTGCAACTTGCCTGGCCTTTGGCTCAGCAAAACAGTCCCTGTAAGAACCTAGGGCACTTTGAACAAAAATTGTATAAAAATTACTCCTTTGGAAGTTAAAAATTAAAAACGCCTTCTGAGTTGACCTCTGGCTTGAATTTAACAGACCTAGCAGATTCCCTTGGGAGCCATTAATTTGATTGGACCTTCTTTTTAAAGGCATGCCTCTTGAGTAAGACAATTAATTCATTACTAAGAAAACTTGCATGCAGCCATCCACCGATCTCAGAAACATGTTTAAACACATTTTAGTTAAAATAAACATGTGTATATATGAATTGAAACCCCAGTAGCGATGTTTTGTGACATCATTGTATTTTACTTTACATAGTTAAAATAATTAAAGATACATACACATATTTACAGAAAAATTCCATTAGCTTGTCCATGAGCTTTTTGAAGTGTAAACACACACACACACATACACACACACACACACACACGATGAGGCTTCCTACTACCTTAAAGAGTTACTGTCTTGGAAACCAGCAAGGATGATTCTACCCTATCCTTCAGGTTATGGTGAATCTGAATCCACACCCAATGGAATACTATGCCCTACTGAAAAACAATGACACAGCCATGAAGCACCTCATACTAGGGATGAACGTGGAGACATTGTGTGGAGTGAAACTAGCCAATCACAAAAGTATACATGTCATGAGACCAGTGATAAAAGGGAGAAAAATTCAAGACAAAATAAAACTAGGAAAAAAAATAAAACTAAAACTAGATAAAGACTCTCCAACCAAAAGGAACAGACATCAGAGAATGGGGTGGGGCAGATAGGGCAATGAGCTGGACTACTGATTGGTGTTGATTTGCGTGAAATAGAGGATTATGGTACATGAGGGTTGGTACAAGGAGTGGTTGGGAAGCAGGTGGGGATGGACGAATAGAGGGTCTGGCTGATGGTTCAGACTGTTGAATACAGTTGATTAACTGAAATGTAAACACCTAATTTACAACAAAAAGTATTAAATATATGTTGTATACATAGATACACATACATACATATACACGTGTGTGTGTGTGTGTGTGTGTCCCTGGTGGGCTGTGATCCACAAAGACAGCAGGTGAAACCACTGGCTGCTCCACAGGAGAAAGATGGGGTTTTCTATGACCTTAAAGAGTCACAGTTTCAGAAACCCACAGGAGCAGTTCCACTCTGTCCTACGGGTTGCTAAGAGTTCAGTATCGACTCAATGGCAGTGAATTTGGAATATATATATATATTCTCAAACAATTTAGAGTTTAATATGTATCTCCACCCAAGGGACAAGAAAAAACTATTTTCCATAGTCTAGCAAAATGACAAAGCAGACACTAAACACTGGCAATTAGTGTTCTTAAGAAGGTTAAACCAATTTTTCTATAATTCTGGTGCTAAGCTTCAGTAGTAGATGACACGTACATTTTAAAATAGGCCTTACTAACTTTTCTTTAGGAAATTATATTCCCTGACTTAGGAAGTGTATAAGCAAATGATACTTATAACATTATAGTGCTGTTTAGACACCTGGTGAGCCGCCAGCATCTGGGAAGCCTGGTAGTCCTGTTTTGTTTTGTTGTTTTTTTTTTTTTTCATTTTGATGAGTCTGGGCTTTATTGAAGAAGCTGTCAGGTGAAACAGGTGAGAAATGCTCAGAATAAAGTGGTTTAGTCCGAATGGCCTCTTCTCCGCTGTGGCCACAGACAGGTTTCTCTTCGATTGAAGCCTCTGTCTTTCAGAGATCTTTTCTTATGATCATTAGCTTGGTGGCCAGATATGCAGACACTGCTTCAGCATTTTTCAACTTGTTCCCTCTAAAGGCTTGGGTTTTCGTAGTTGTTCTCTCCAATGTCTTCAGCTGAGTTATAGTCTCTCTGGAAGTTTCCTTCCTAAGGGTGAAGGTCCCCCCATGTGCAGTTTAGCCTTGCATGGCTGACTGGGAGACGCACAGAAGCTGCATCAGCCTGCTGCCGGCCTGTGCATCCCTGGAAACCAGGGCAGCTGTGCCCGTTCAATTCACTGCCCAGAGATCCACCTCTGAGTTTTATTGTTTGCAGTAGGATGGAAGCTGGGGGAATTGGGGGAAACTGTGACGGGAAATATACAGTTCTACTGAAGCCAACTATGTTTTTCTTTGGTAGAAAAGAGCAGAGAAGTTTTAAAATATGCCTTCACAAAGTTTCTTTAAACATCACGGTTTTGCTCTGTCTACACAGGACCTATACTTGCTGATGTCTTATCATCTGTTCGCATTTTAATATTAGAAAGACCATTTCCTAATGAGCCTTTGCATCACTACCACCGATGAAAAATCAGAATCATTTGCTACAAGAAAGAGAGAACGATAGAAGCACATGCAATTATATCATTGGCTCTGGCTCGCCATTTGGTGGTCTTCCCGTTTTTGAGCTGAGTAATCTTATACAGCAACTCTGGGCTTGTCTCTGCTCTATTCTGAATCTTCTGCGAAGTGCTTACTCCCATGATCAAAAAGCACTTGAAACGCCATCAGCTTGCCCTCGCACCATAGGCACCGGTAAGAAGTCTGCACGTTGTAAGCTTCATTTGTGGAGCTCTGGTGGTGCTACTGGGTAAGGGTTGGATTGCTAACCTGATGGTTAGCAGTTCAATCCCACCAACAGCTCCAAAGGGGAAAAAAAAGAGGCTTTCTGCCAATAAAATGAGGCTTTCTGCCAGTGTACAAACGTGGAAACCCTCCACAGGGCCAGTATGATCCAGAATCAACTTGGTTCGAGTGGGTTTCACTTAATGTACTTAACCAGAGAGGCATCTGCCAGGAGTGGCTTGAAAATGCTGACTTTCAGGTTACTTTGGAAACAGAAATAACTGTTCTAAAAGCAAAGAAGTAAAAATCTTCCTCTGATTTCACTGTCATTTTCTCTAAGATCTAAAGCACATTTTTTTTTTTCAGGCTTTAACAACCACCGCTATGCAAACACGGAAATCTCTAGGAATTGGGACCTAGTACAAAACCGAGTTCACATTTCTACTCAAGGAGCTTCACTGCAGCTCGAAGGGAAAGCACGACAGTGACATTCTGCTAGCAAAGGCATATGTGGTGCGCCTTGTTCACATACTCCTTCTACTGGAGATGGATTTTGGTCACACGGAGAAGTGCAGCGTTTAAAGGCTCATTCGATAACTGAAACTCTGGAGGTTCACAGTCATCAGCCCCCTCCTTGGAAAAGCTGTGGCAGCCAGCTTCTTTAAAGATTTCAGCTCCACTCTGTCCCCCAGGGTGGGGTGAGTCAGAGTTGACTCTATTGCCAACCAATGTTCTTGACAGCGTGGTTCCATCCTCTCTTCCGTCTTCCTTCTTTGGTTCCTTCCTCCCTTCTTCCATTCTGTTTTTGATTCCATATCCTCACATCTGTTGTCTGCTGCACATTATATTCCCTCTATGATGATGGATATTTCTGACACATTTTTGGATATACTATTCTAATGTACTTCGGGAAAGTTCCTTTGGTTTACTTGACATAAGCCAATGCATTAAAATGAAATATGGACATGTTTTCCTCCATCAAAAATAATGACATGGTTCCAGAGAGGCATGTTGGACAGCAAAATGTTTTGTTTTGCTAGTTAGTATATTTTAAAATTTCATATTAAAAGCTGGGTAGGAACAGGAAAATAATCTTCTCTGAGTATTTGTACAGTGACTGCAAAGAGTATGTTAAATAGGAAGCTGTTAAGAGATAACATAAATCAAAATTCAAAACTGTATTATCAGTGAGTAGATTCTAACCCATAACAACCCTACAAAATAGGGTTTAGAACAGCCCCTTGAGAGTTTCTGAGACCATAAATCACAAGAGTTATAAGCCTCATTTTTCTCCTGAGGAGCAGGTGATGATTTTGAACTGTTGACTTTGAGGTTAGCAGCCCAATATGTAATCTTACTGTTAATAATAAAACCACAGCACTTTTACAAAATACATCCACATCACTTCCAATTTGTACTCACTGAGGACTCAATTTCAGAAAACGTTCCTGAACAATCTAAAGTGAGGATACCCAGGAAGCAACGGAAACATGCAAATAAAATAAGCAGGCATGAAGGCTGTCTGAGGTCTTTAGGAACAAATCAGTTCTGTCAATTATGGCCAATAGGCAAAAAAAAGTCAATTACCTTATTTCAGTATGACATATAAGCCTACAAATTATTTTTACACTTTTAATTAGTTAAAATAACAAGATAATATTTTTGACACATGGAAGTTATGTAAAATTCAATATCCACAAATAGAATTTTATTAGACACAATTCCATTAAAATTTTATCTGTAGCTGCATTTGATTTATAACAGCAATGTAGATGATAAGGTCCACAAGACCTAAACCATTTGTTACCAGAACACCTAGAAAGGTTTCCCAAGTCCTAGCTTAAACTATCATTTTCTCTGAACAATAAGATTCTCATATGACTTAATTGAAAAAACACACACAATCTCATGATTCTATGCTATGAAAATTATTATTAGAAAATAATGTTAAAGCTCTGATTTGGAAAACTGTATTTTCCATGCGTTGAAACAATGGCAACCATGCGTTGAAACAATGGCAACCATCTCAGATGGACCCATCTCTGGGAAAAGAGACATACCCTCCTGTCACAACTCTTTTATTATTTAGTTATGTCAAGTGAGAGTGGCCAAGATTTTGATGGCTTCTGTTGACCTTTCAAACAAAGATGTAGGGCTAGATTACCGCCATGGTCCTTGCCAATTTTATGGAGAAGAGTAGTGAAGAATGATGTAACCTGGTTCTGAGCACTGGCCACCACGTCTAGACAGACAGGAACACAACTAGTCTGTTGTGTCTTCAATAGGATAATGTCCTACAAATCTACTTCGTACACACTAAGCACTTAAATAGAAACTGCATGTGTTATAATGAACTTCAGAAACCACCGATCCAGTTATTGTTCCTGGGTCTCCTGTCACTGTCCCACAGCGGTGAGTAAGGACCAGATCTTCCCAGAGCATGACTGCTGTGTGCCTGTGTTTTAGGCTGATGTTGTCATGTGAATGACAATACTGAATTTATGCCTCCAATTCCCAACATCACTATTTTTAAATTCTCCAAAGCGAGCAACTGCCAAGTGAAAAGGAATCCCATGATCCCCAGCCTCGAAGAAGAATCCTATCAAAGACAGCATGTAAGACCAAAACTGTTGAGGGATACCTCACAAGAAAGCTTTTCTCAACACATAAATGTGTTAGTGAAGAATAGGAGTATTAAAATAAGACCACTAGGGCAAAGGTTCCCCCCCCCCACACACACACCTTTTCTAGATCTTAAATACGTGGAGTAATAATCCAAGAGCAACTAAGCATCAGAGAACCATAGTTTCTTTTTACGGAAACAATTAGTATGAGAATATATCACCTTAGCAACAACACATTCCAGAATTGCCTGTGATTGACACTGGAATAATATTCCAATAAAATCCGCTTGTTTTCACCTTGTATCAATATGCTGGTTAAAGGGTGGGACAGAGATGAATTATTTCTGAGAGATCAATCAATTAATTTGAAATACCAGCCTTAAACTGACACATAATGAGCACCTTTCCATCAACTTTACGTGACTGCTCTCTCTCTCTCTCACTCACTCTTTGTTTCTCTTTCTCTCCTTTTCTCCAACTGTGTCCCTTCATCTTGGTCTCTCTCTCCACTCTGCCAAACCTTCATTCCAAAAGAAAAAACTTGGAAAGGATGGAAGAGTTCAGGAGCACGCTAGAGCTGCGGAGCACGCGCTACTTGACAGAAACAGATGGACTCACTTCTATTTCGCCAGACTCCTGCCTCATCTGTGACTCTCACAAGGAGGGCAGGAAACCAGTTTCATCACCACGCAATGCTTTCAGTGACAGTCTTTTAAACTACTCAACATCAGAATGAAATTTTCCCAAGGATTCATGATTGGTCCATTTCAATATAAATCTTATTATTTTAAAGTTTGATTTGGGAAAAAAGAAAAAAAATTCCAATTTGGAAATGTGTCAAATAAGAAGCAATTATATTCTACATTGCATTCTATGTCATATGTCACAATTTCTCCAAGTCTAACGATTGCACCTTAACGGGAAATTGGAAAGATTCCATGAAATGAGCCATTGTTTCAGATGTACAAAATTCAAATACAATCATTACTTCCTTGGGCTGGATAAAACCCATGGATAAACTAGAAATAACTGTGAATGACCATCTATAAGGGATTAAACATTTTCTCTTTCTTTTAAGGTCCAATTTGTTAGCTATAACTAATTTTTCTACCTCCCATGCAGCATCAGAATAGAAGTGTTTTAATTAATTATAAAGGAAAAACTAGTTATAGTGTTTTGCATAGCAAAGGGCCCTAAATGATTTCACAGCTTTATAGTAACTGCAAAGAAGTATAAAAAGGGCAACTTTAAAAATATTCACACTACTTTCATTTATATTGCTTGTATGACTAATTATTTGCCAAGTTCCATTTATACAGAACTCTCCACAAGAAGCTTAAGTGTTTTATAGATCTTCCTATTGATCTTTGGCTTTTTACAGATGTTGCAGGGTTTGTTTTTTTTTTAAGTAAAAGTTGAATCCCCACAGAAATAAAAGAGAGGCAGAGATCAGTGACTAGAAGCAGCTCAGTAAAGGGTAGTGCTTAGGAGAGACGCCACTGTGTTCTACCTCAGAGGCCAAACTCTTCCTTGTTCTACCATCTATTTTAGAGCATTAGGAAGTAACTAGTAATGCCCAATCCTAGGCATTCCTTTTTCTTTCTTTTAAAATCATTTTACTGGGGCTCATACAACTCTTATCACACTCCAACCATCCATCCATTGTGTCAAGCACACTTGTACATTTGTTCCCGGGCATTCCTAATGACTGATTTTAAATATAACATGACTATGACTATGACTCAGTTACAATCCAATATTGCAACACACACACATACACAATGCAGTGTGAACAGATGTCCTGACCCTTCTGTCACCGGATGCATGAGGGTTAGTACTGCAGGACAGAGGAGAAGGCAAGCCACAGGCCCTGCTCATTAAGATACCAGTTCAAGATTAGGAGAAGGCACTCCCAGGCCCAGCCCTCAGCGTGCCTGGCACAGCTTGGCTACAAGGCACTCCACTCCTCTCTGGCAGGACCATGAATGGTCCTACACCAAACACGGTTTCAATGATTTATTTGTTGGTTACTGGACTTCTAAAATCTACCTATGATTTTTTGACCCTGGCTTATACCTTTGCTATACAATTAAGATAAAATGTACCGTATTCAGACTAGTAAAGGAGAGAGTGAATGTGGCCAAAATTCACTTTTGGAAATGTCACAAATTATGCATGGTATATGCATGGGTTTATTGTGTCAGAATTGGTATATATATATATTTTTTCTTTTTCACCCATTATTTGTATATGAATGTTAGTTAGGGGGATTATATTTGTGAACAAAATGTGTATTAATATATGTATGCAATGAAACAAAATATATGGGAGAATGAAACTAAAACAGAATAAATAGAAGAGCTTAGATTGTAAGAGGTTGTTAATCTTCATGTTCTATCAACATGGGCGACCCACTACATCAGAGTATACATTGCATGAAGAGAGTATGTACATCATGCATTCTATATCATTATATCATCAGTATCTAAAAAGTACTAGGCACATAAATGCATAATAATGGTTTTTAGATAAAAATTATTATTTAATAAAATACAAGCAAATCCCAGTTTCTCTAGAAATTCAGTTTCCTCTAATCTCCTCTTCCATAGGTAAATAGATTTTTATAATTATTGTGAATTTTAAGGACAAATAATTGCAGCAGTACATTGAAAGAAATTCAAACCTCATTCACAAGAGGCTATAGAATAAGGAATATCATTGCAAATGTGAAATGTATCTAGCTGAAAACAGAACGACACTTACCCATGTATTATTGAGTAGACAAGGACACATGACAGTGTGGATCCTACCAGTTTCTGGATAGCTTCGTGAGGAATGGGAATTTGTACATAAACCCAGAGGGAATTTGTGCATAAACCCATATGGGATTTGTACATAAACCCAGAGGCAGTTCCTCAGACAGTGTAGGAATATGGAGGATTCCACATCAGGAAAGCTGTTTGGCAGTGTTGTGTACATTGACCATACCTATCCGGTCTGTTTGTCAAACGAATAGTGTGAGAAACCGAACTCTATGAAGAAGCATGCAGCCTCAGGATTGGAGGAAACTGGCTGACAACTCGCTATTTGCAGACGACACAACCTTGCTTGCTAAAAGTGAGGACTTAAGCACTGGTTGATGAAGAGCAAAGACCACATCCTTCAGTACGATTACACATCGATGTAAAGGCTGCAAAAATCTCCGCACCTGGACAAATAGCAGAGATGATGATAAACGGAGAATCTATCGATGGGATCAAGGATTTCATTTTATTTGGGACCACCATGAGTGTCCATCGAAGCATCAGTCAGGAAACCAATGACGTAAAAAGAAGAAAAAGATGGGAAATCTGGCTATAAAAGATCCTTGTAAGATGTTACAGAGCAAAAATGTCACTTTGAAGATGAAGGTGCAAGGCATGATTATTTCTGCTACTCATTTGCATGGCATGTGAAAGCTGGACAACTAATAGGATTAATAGAAGGCTGATATAGAATTGATTATTTTAAATTATGGTGTTGGAAGAGCATATTAAATATCCCTGGGCTGCCAAAAGAATGAATAAATCTGTTTGGGGGAATATAGCCAGAATGCTCCTTATTAACAAGGACGGTGAGAGTTTGTCTCCTACACTGTGGACATGTTACCAGGAGACACTCGCCCCTGGAGAAGGGCATCGTGCTGGTTACAGTTACAGGACAGTGACAAAGAGAAAGGCCTTCAGTGAGATGGAATGACACAGAAACAACTAGTTGTTGTACGTATAAATGGAATCTAGCATTTCTCGGGTGACTCATGCTTAACCAACCAAACCTACGGTAGCCAAGGTATTGGAGCAGAATTAAATGTCCTTTGAAAGAATTTGTGATGTTGAGCAAGCCATTTGACCTCTCTGGAAGTCAATGAGGTCCTCTCTTTAGGTATTACGTATCTCATAGACCGACGATAAAGATGAAAAACTATATTTAAATATGAAGAGCCTAGAATAGGGTAGAAACAAGTGCTCCGTTCCCTTCCTTTCTCCCTTCTGAGATAACATTCAGCCAGCTGGGGACTCCTCAAGTCATTTTGTCACCTGGATCAGCTCTGCTGCTCATGCTGATGACGGATAACACAGAACTGCCCGCACTTGGGGCAGGAAGAAGAGAGGGACGTGGTTGCTTTAAAATAGCTAGCTTCTCTCTCCTTTATCAGTGATGGCAACAGGTTACATGAGCCTTTTGCGGGGATGAGATCAGACTTAAAGTTTAGAGGGTGTAATGAGACGCCTCTGGATGCAAGCTAGTAACAGAAGGAGCTGCACTACACTCTGTAGGAGGGAAAGTATTTCCTAACTTGGGGAGAATTTAGTTGTAATAAGTTTTCAATTTCCACAAAATGACATTGAATACAAGGCCAAAGTTTGCCTCAAGAAAGAAACACTGACTTAGTTTTGACCTGCGCCGCCCGCTCCTCATGCTCACTTTGCTTCAAAGGCAGGACAATACTCAGACCCAAGGGACTTTGGGAAGAGCTTATGCTTAGAGTAGAACAGGCTCCATTTTCCATCTCGGTTCTTCCAGCTAAGAGTTGTTTGATTTCAGGCACGTTGTTCCCATTTTGAGGCCTGCATCTATAAATTATGTAAATATGAAATATTATCAATCATACATAATTGTTGAAAAGCTTAAGGATAGGATATGCATGTATATAAATCATGCAGAACGGAATCCCTGGTCCACAGTGTTGGCTAAAAATACTGTCCTTTCCCTACCTTTCTTTATAATATTGATTTAGAACATGTGGGAGCTCTCCAATGCATTGTGACATGGTGCATGTTACCAACTGGACTCAATGTTTCTTCAAGTTGAATGGCTTCCATACAATATTACTCACAGAATAATAAGGAAGGTTTGGTTTGAGATATTTTCCATGTTTCCTTAATTACAGGGCACATGGCTTTCTTTGATGAAATAACTCATTACAAACGTTTAACTAAAGCAAGTTTTTAACATTTACAATGAAAGCAGATAAAAATGTAGCCCTTTGATCAGTTATCAGGCATCAAAGAACAAAAAATCATATCATTGTGTGCTCACCTCCATGATATGATTGCTGAAGACAAATGGGTGCATAAGCAAATGTGGCTAAGAAAGTTGATGGTGCCCGGCTATCAAAGGACATAGTGCTTGGGGTCTTAAAGGCTTGAAGGTAAACAGCAGCCATTTAGCTCAGAAACAACAAAGCCCACATGGAAGAAGCACACCAGTCCGTGTGATCACAAGGTGTCGAAGGGATCAGGTAACAGGCATCCTCAGAACAAAAGATCTTATCATAGTGAATGATGGGGGGAGTGCGGAGTGGAGACCCAAAGTCTATTTGTAGGCCACTGGACATCTCCTTACAGAAGGATCTCAGGGAGGAGATGAGCCAGTCAGGGTGCGATGTAGCAATGATGAAAAAATATACAACTTCCCTCTAGTTCCTAAATGCCTTCTCCCCCCGGCCCCCTACTAACAAGATCCCAATTATACCTTGCAAGTCTGGCTACACCAGAGGATGTACACTGGTATATATAAGAACTGGAAACACAGGGAATCCAGGGCAGATGATCCCTTCAGGACCAGTGGTGTGAGTGGCGATACTGGGAGAGTGGAAGGAGCGTGTGTTGGAAAGGGGAAACTGATTACAAGGATTTACATGTGACCTCCTCCCTGGGGGACGGACAACAGAAGAGTGGGTGAAGGGAGATGTTGGACAGGGCAAGACATGACAAAATAATAATTTATAAATTATCAAGGGTTCATGAGGGAGAGCGGGAATGGGGAGGGAGGAGAGAAAATGAGGAGCTGGTGCCAGGGGCTTAGGTGGAGAGCAAATGTTTTGAGAATGACGAGGGTAATGAATGTACAAATGTGCTTTACACAATTGATGTATATATGGATTGTGATGAGTTGTATGAGCCCCAATAAAACGATTAGCAAATGTACCCCTTCATAACATTCTGATATTCAAGAACAATAGCAAAGCCACAGGAACTTTTAAAGAGTAGCTTATTTAGTCTCAAGAACTGTCACCCTTGGCCAGCATCTGAATGTGTAAGGACATAAAATTAATGAATCGATATATCATTCTTTTTATGACATACAAACAATGTTTAGGAATACTGAAAGCCGTGTTTTCAACTTGCCACCAAATTCATCTCCTAAGTAGTTGCTGTTTCTGTTTCCACTTCGGCACCTTTTGGATCACTGTTTCAATGCAGGTTCTAATTCTTTCATGCCAGCATTACCCCCCATTTGAGGGACCCCCAGCCCAACCTTTTCAGCATCCTTACTCAGTCTCTGCAATTTGTCCTTCACCTTGCTGAGAGGAAAGCAACTTTTCTAAAAGACAAAAATCAGATCATGTCCCATGTTCCATGTCTACTAACATTTTTCGATAACTTTGGAGGGACAGGGGCCCTGGTGGTGCAGTTGTGTATGCGTTGGACCGCTAACCTCAAAGTCAATAGTTTGAGCCCCTCAGTCTCACCACAGGAGCAAAATGAGTCTGTCTGTCCCTGTCAAGTTTTACAGTCTCAGACACGCTAAGAAATACTCCTGGGCTAACGGATAGTGTCTCTGCATCCGAATCGATGCTAGGGCATTGAATTGAGGGAAAAAAAATCAAACCTTGGAGGTTAAATCCTATCGAGAAGCAAGTCTGACGTGGCACGCCTTGAGTCATTTGCTCTTTCCTAAGCTGAATGGCCACCAGAAATTATTGGCTAGAGCAAGGGTATGAACTATTTTAACTCATTTATTTTCCATTAGTATTCCAAAGTGTCTGTGTGATCATTATTTACTAACAACCTCTTTAGTCACATAGCAAACATAATATAATTACAGTCTAGGAAATGTAGAATTAGTTTACCAAATGTACAAAGCTCTAAAATTAGATCATTCCTGTCATTTGTTCAAGAAAATAATTAGTTCAGAAAGTCATGCTTAAGAAAATAGTGCTGGTCAGTGCAGCTCCTGTCCCAGTGAACAATTGATCTATTGCTAATGTGGGTAAAACATCAAATGACATCACATACTTTCTAACACTTTGGGCAATAGTATATTTTCTGTAACAACTTATTTATCTTAGTAATTTTCTACCATGATCTGGAATAATATTCTCTGTATGCATTAAAGAGAATCTTCTCTTTCCTTTAGCATCTTCCATCCGAGTAAAATCTGTGTGCCTCATACACAAACACACAGGCTCATATGTCCTTGCTCCGTTTGCAATAGATTTACACATTGACAGATATTAACTTAAGCTTGGCATGAATCAAATGCTTAATGAAGTTTTGTTACTAGAGTTATTACATGGTGACTATTTTTCCTGGTTACAAAATGAAATTTTATTGATTACTTACTACACAATGCATGTTACCAGTGTAACCAGCATATAAGAAAATATTGGGTTTTCCACATATAATACATATTTAAAAATGAGATTTCTATTCAATTACACAAAAAACAAAGAGATTATTTTCTCATATTCTAAATCAATTGAACAAATTGGTCAGATAGGTCTCTATCAAAGTTCACCAAACCAACGGTCATGAAGTTGATTCCAATGCACAACAATCCTGTACAACATGGTAGAACTCTCCCTTTGGATTTGCAAATCTTTAAATTTCTACAAGAACAGAAAGCCTCATCTTCCTCCATTGGAGTGACTGGGTGGGTAAAAACACTGACCTTGTGGTTAGCAGTTTGATGTTTAACACATTATACCACTGGGGTTAGTAAAGTTCATCATAGGATTGTAACATTAAGTTGAAAATGATGTTATTATGGTTCCACCCAGAATTGCCTAGATTGTCCAACATGTGCACCGGGTGTTTTGTGCGGTGGGGGGAAGGTGGTGTGGTAGCCAAAGAGGGAAACACTACTGACTGCATGCGATTCTTGTCACTCATGATTATGACTCACCCAACCAAACTCACTGCCAGAGTCGCTGCTCACTCAAAGCGACCCCTCGGTGGGTTTCTGAGACTGGAAGTGTTGATGGGGGTAGAAGGCCCTATCTTTGTCCTGAGGAGCTGCTGGTGTTTTTCAACTGTTGACCATGCAGCTCCAAGCCTAACATTGAACTACAACACCATGAGGGCTCCTTCCCAATTATGAAGAATCTGAATCTGATGTTTTGTCTCTCTATGGATTGAAACCACGCCTATCGGCATAGGCCTTGCTTCCCTATCTCTCCAACCTTCTGTTCTTGCTTGTTTTAGAGTTAGGGAAGCAAGGAACACCCAGATAGGTGTTGTTTAAGCTCATGGAGATACAAAGCTTGAAGTTCAGATTCTTCCAACTGAAATGATTTGAGAACGCACCATTTTCCTTTTTGCCCCTGAAGACACACATTTATTTAAGAATCAGTTGTATCTAAAGGCACTATTATTTATACAAAGTATAAAACATAATCATCAGAAATAAAACAGGTAAACAATGAAAATAATGCAGGTATATATCCATTCCTCACTTGTTGACATAGTTTGGTTTCAAACGCCAGCCACGATGCAGAAATCTGTGTATGTGAAAATGGTAGATGACCACATCAGATCACATTATGGCAGATGACTGTATCAAGACCCACAAGTTGATACCTAACCTTGACCATGATCAACAGCATGCTTTTGCTTCTATTCTGGGTGTTCATTATTGCCAGACATATGTCCCTAATGTGTAAACTAATCAAATAGATTTTTTACTCCTATTACATATGTGCAAGGTCAGATAATATGATAGTGTGTAATTAAGGAGTAAGTCTAGTTATTGCTACAAAGCACTATTCCAGAGTTCCTATACAAAGTAAAATTGTAACAATTCATCAGCTGAATTTCTTCAAGGATTAACATTTTGGCATCATTGTGTGTGTTTTGTGAGTTTGAGGAGAACTTTGTAGGTCGAAGTAGGACTTACGGGCTTGGATTGGACTGGGTTGGGACGTTTAATGTACAATTACCCTTTATATAAAACTCTTGCTTATAAAATATGAGTGTTTATGAATTTTGTTTCTCCAGTCTACCCAGACTGCATTATGCCTCATGTTAGCACAGGCATTCTCATTACCTCAATCTGATTTTTTAAAATCAAGAGAGAAACAGAGAGTGGAGCATGATGGAAGGACTCAGGAACTTGTGGCTTGATTCCTTCCAAATGAAGGCATTCAGCACCTTTTGCTTATATAATTGATGGAACCTTGAACATTGACTTGAACATACACTTGTTATTACATAACCTCATCAGTGTACGGCACATGGTGTATGCTAGAAATGGCTCCCCTGCAGATATTTTGCTGCTTTGAATGACTTTAGCTGTGGTCTTAGTAAGTCCCACCAAATGGTAAAGGTGGGACTATGCAAATGTGAGATGCCCGTAGCCTCAACCGAGGGGATGAAATACCTTGCTAACAAGGTAAATCAAGTTCATGTTGCCCTTGTAAGGTGGAACCATGCAAATTAGTTGTATGGACATGGGTCAGTTTGCCATACCACAAGGCCTAAAATGAACCATTTTAGAGACAGAAAGGAGGAGTTCACATTGAAAAGAAAGACAATCCATTCAGTCTCTGTGCAGGTATGGGAAGAGTGGCAGTATACTTACAAATACATACATGGGTTTCACCAAAGAGATTTACCTTTACTGCAAATATATTCATGGATGTGGTGGGGCATACAGGAGGCAAAGTTATAAAATATTTCTTAGATATAAACAAACACCTTGAAGGAATGGGTCATTGGGTGGAGGTCTTAAAAATTACTAGTGTCTTAAAAGCTGGGGAGCAACCATGTCTGGTCCAGTGATTGGTCTCTCCCAATCCAGAGCAAAACAGAATGTTGAAAGGCAAAGAGGAAGGAAACGATTAGTCAAATGAACGATGGGCCACACAAATGCCAGGTTCTACAGCCCGAGAAGAAAAAACCTAAATGGTACTGACTACCAACAGCGACTGCTCTGACAGTGATCGCAATGGAAAGCTCTGAACAGAGTGAGACAATAAGATGAGGGGAAAACACCTTCAAAATAATACAACTCCAGGCTTGCTGGTCAGGTAAAGACCGGCGAGACACTTTAGACGATGAATCTGTCACCCTCAGGTCTGGAAATGAGTGTTCATCCCCATGGCTCCAATAATAGATACTGGGGGAACAGAGGCCTTAGAAGGTGAGGTGCCTACACCTTAGAATAATCAACCATCTTCCCAAGGACAAAAGAATTGGGAAAGAAGAAAGAATGAAAATGGGCAAAGGGTAGGAAGTGATGTCCGTGAAATGAAACAGAAAGCGTATGGATTGTTGAACAGAAAACTGGGCTGTTCTGCAAACCTGCACCCAGTTCCCAATAAAAAGAAGAAAGAAGGACAATCCAGGAGTGGAAGGTGCCCTTTGCACTTGGCATCTCTAAGTTGAACCTCCTGGATCCGGAAGCCGACTGTGATACAGAGAGGGTGAGGGGCAGCAGTAAGGATAGCACAGCAGCAGCAGCAGGGGCAGCAGAAACAGCATGAGACGGGGCAAAGGGCTTTTAAGTCCCCCCCCCCCCAGTAAGACAATGGAATGCCTTTAGCAAGCATTCTTGGGGGTATCTGCAGCGGCAGTGCATTATTTAATTTGGTTCTCCCAGTCAGGCTCTAACTCCTCCCAAATGACCTTTTCCTGCATGGGTCTTGTCAGAAGGGGTGTGTGTACTTAGAGGATTTACCCATGAGTAATTGTGAACAGGACTCCCTGTAATGCCATCCTGCTGCATATAAAATGAGCCCGTGGAGAAGAAGGAGGAGGGATTTCATTACCAGCAAGAAGCAAGAGAGGAGCACCTCTCTGGACCCAACACCCCTGTGCAGTGAACCTTCCAGATCCAGAGGACAGCAACAGCATTAGAGGAGCAGCAACAGAACCAGGAGCCAGAGCTCAGAACCGGAACAGATCAATGGTCTTCCCAACCCCTGGAGCAAGCACAGCCACGTGGTTTTGCTCAGGCCACCGTCTCGAGGAGTCCCCACTTACCTGGGGGAAACTGGGCTTGCTGATCCACAGAATTGAAGCTGAGTGCCTTCAGGCTGAGACATATTTGAGCAGGGGACCCCTGCGCACTTTATTCATGGAACGGTGTTGGCTGACCCCATAGCTGGAACGGAATGCTTTGGGGTTGAGGCTTACAGTGGAGGTGAGCCCCTTTGGGTATTTCTGAGCAGACTTGAGAGAAGATTGCAGCATGCCTTGATAAGCAGCTCTCCCGTGAACATTCTCATGGGCATTGTAACTTGTTAAATTTCTTCAGAAGGTCTTTAATCGTGGAATTTTGCTTGTGAGTTTGTGGAGCCTTTGCAGTAAATATTAGAACCCAGAGAGGTATAGGGGAGAATGTATATTCAGACAACACCATAGAGCAGACGGCATGTATCATCAAAGCTAGAAGAGCTTTGGAATACTTGCCTGGACAAGTTAGGGACCAAGAGACCAGGCTGCAGAGAGGCTGCCTGCAAGTATGGCTGCGTGCAGATTGTCCCGATTGGAGAACTTTCATCTGAGTGTATCTGATCCTGAATGGTAACCTGTTACTTCCAAAATGAACACAATAATCATAAGCATTCTCTGTGAATTTGCTGTAGCCACTGTAATAAATCACCAAACCCATCAGAGAAACAGTCACACGGGAGGGATTATGGTTGTAGGAATTCGTCAAAGGGATGAGTGTGGAGGCTTGGTCTCATAGGAATCAGCCTTGGGCTGATGGTGACATTGCTCCTCCTCCTCCTCCTTGGTGTGAGCTTACAGTTGACCAGATGCCAAAGCCATGCCATTTTCATACATGTAGATGCAAATTTATGTATACACCAGGAAGAATTATTTGCACATATATGTGTGTATGTATATGCATATATGTGTGTGTAGGTATGTGCATATACCATGCAAGGGCATCAGAAATTTGATATAAAAATGGAATGAAAAGAAAGTGGAAATTTTTCCCATGAACTTTTGATATAGAGATGCATATGTGCATGTAGAATACACGCTCAAGCATTTGTGTAGTCATTTCCCAACCCACACACTGTGTTTGAAATAAAAAACTAGACTTTAACCTACCTGGTTCGATTTTCTAATCTATAAAATAAAGAGGGAACCATCATGCTAACTACATGAGACAAGACAGCATATATCAGAACCAGCACAGGACACAGTGCCTATTAGGTACTTGGATGAGCCCTGGTGGTTAACTGGTGGGGTTAAAGGGCTTGGCTGCCACCAGCCGCTCTGCAGGAGAAAAGGGGAGGAGTAGGCTTCTGTCAAGTTCACAGCCTTGGAAACCCTGGGGGAAGTCCTATTCTGTCCTATAGGAACTGATGTGAGGGCAGCGAGTCTGATTCGGATGTTAGCTTCATTTCTTAACCCGTGCCACACCCCCTCTTCATTTTATTTTTCACAACAGCCCTGCAGACACACTCACAGCACAAAGGCTAATGGACAGATAGGGAAACAGGGGCACTGAAGTTAAATGATAAAATTAAGAGTTGATTCTTCCAAATTCTTACCAAGTGTTTCCCAACATAATTCATGCAAATATCAATCACTCCTTGCATAATGTTCCATCAACTGAAGTATGTTTCTATAATATCTGTTTACTTGGCTTCCTACACGCACACACACTCATTTATTTTTTTCCTTGGTATTACTAGGCCTCTACAAGGCACTGTGTCCATCAGGACTTAGTTTGTGTGAACATTCCAATACATTGTTTGAAATATCTAGTCTAATCATTACAATGTTGTTAAGGAGTCACCAGCTGTAACATTACTAATGAATATTAATGTTCTTTTAGATTTGGCTGGCAGTGAAATAATAGCAGTTGTCATGTGGCATCAACACTTTTAACAGGGGTGCTCTGGAAAGTCATTTAAAATCTCAAATACTCTCTAGACTCCTCTCGGTGGTCGACATGGAGTCAGTTGTGGTCAATAGAGTGCACAGCAACACTACTGAAATCATGGCATAATGAAATGGGAATTTTTCTTTTTACAATCATTTTAATGGGGGCTCATACAACTCTTATCATCATCCATCCATCCATCCATCCATCCATCCATCCATCCATCCATCCATCCATCCATTGTGTCAAGTACATTTGTTGCCATCATCATTCTCAAAACATTTGCTTTCTACTTGAGCCCTTGGTATCAGCTTCTCATTTTTCCCTCCCTCCCTACACCCCTCCCTCATGAACCCTTGATAATTTATAGATTATTATTATTTTGTCATATCTTATACTGTCCGATGTCTACCTTCACCTACTTTTCTGTTGTCCATCCCCAGGGAGGGGTTTTATATATATCCTTGTGATTAGTTCCCCTGTCCTACCCCTCCTTCCCCTTCCCCTCCTGGTATCGCTAATCTCACTATTGGTCCTGAGGGGTTTACCTATCCTGGGTTCACTGTGTGAAATAGGATTTTAAAAATAACTAATTTCTTCCTCTTATTGCTCTCATTTTTTTTACACAAGGTAGTTTAAATACCTTCTGACTAGCTCAGTTGTGGAAAAGAGATCAATATGAACATATTTTAATATTCTCCAATCACAGTGAGTGGAAAGAACCGAATCAGAGGGAAATACAAAGAGCTAAAGAAGAGTTGTTAGTAAATGCTAAGGTAGTTCTCTGTCATTTGAGCTACAGCTACAAGTGACCAAAACGTAGAGATCTGGGAAAATATTTAAGGCTTTAAATAATAGTATTCTCACAAAGCCAAAGGTGACTGCTTTCCAAAATCATCCAAAGCAATTTGCTGATGTGCATGCTCACACCATCAGAATCCATAGAACACAGCACATATCTTTGGAGAACTTGCCATTGATGCAAGGCGAAGGCACAGCTCTTTCCAAAGTTCCAGCCAGCTCAAGTTACTGAAAATATATTTTTAAATATCATTATGAAATTCTCTCAAGACAGATCAGAAATGTATGCTTACAATACATGCAACAAAAGATGAAAGAATTCTCCAGAAAGCTAAGACATTGTTTTAATAAACAATGTAAATAGAGAAGAAAAAACTACACACTCAAAAAGTCTGCTGGCGGTATTGTGAGTTTCTGTGGATTCATTTCCAACTCCTGGCACTCCATGTTTCCAGCACAGACCTGCTCTACAGGGGTCTCAAGGCTGTGATCTTTGGAAGTAGACGACCAGGCCTATCTCCAAACATGCAGTCAAGTGGTCAACCATTTAAGCTACCCAGGCCCACCCACTTTGGTTTTCTTTATTTTAATTTGGTCAAAAGTCACCATTATGTGAATTTAAAAGACCCAAGAAAACACTCATCGCCTGCTACTGAATTATTTCTATATGTTTGCAGGCACCAGGGGCATGTGTGTGATTTTTACAACAGTCACACAGACTATGTCCAGAATTTGAAGGGTTAAAGTCTGGTGGAGATTTGTACCAAGCGTGGACCGTAATGCCAGCACAGTTTCTTGTTGTTGTTGCTATCTGCCCTCAAGTTGGCTCTTATGCATAATGACCCTGCTCACACAGAGTAGAACAGTCCAACTTGGAAAGGTTAAAAAACTCAACTATATTCTTTCAGCTAAAGAGCCACCAGACAGGGACCACATGGCTCTAATGTTTGATGAGCAGCACACCTGCCAATGCACAGTTAGTCTAAGAAGAAACTGCCCTGAGCTCATGCTACAATGGAACTCCAGTCTTGAACCAAACAGACAAATTATACGCTTCCAGGACTCTTTCTGAAGTGCTATACCCTAGGTCGTCTCCCTGGGCCTCTCGGAGGAGTGTGGGATATAGGCCAGGGATCTTTGTACTCCTCCATCTGGATGCTACATCTGAAGAGATGGACAAAACAAGAGAAAAAGCAAGGGGAGGTGGCAGGGATCGCTGGAAACCGAGTTAGTGGAGGGAACGCCATGGCAGAGGGGAGCGGAGGCACGAGCATCTCAGCCAAGGGCCTGGCACACTCCACATGCCCGGTGACTTTCACCTCCTTTCTGCCTCTGGAAGATGACACAGTGGAAGCTAATCTTGTGACATTAAAGACTTTAGCAATTTAGATCAGGAAGGAAAAATATAAGAATTGCTGTGGACAAGACTGACTCTAAAAATCCACTTCTGCCTTAAGGGGAATGCATATCTCTTAGCTGGCAAAGACACTCATTTTGAAATCAAACCTGTGTGTGTAATCTTAAGGCTGATTATCAAGTCAACCAAAGGGGCTGATGATAAATAAATCTGCGTTATTCAGATAGCTTAAGAAGAAAGTCTTAGATTCGCAATTCAACAAGACTAAGTCTTGACTAATGTTTCCCAAATTCATATAAAATATCTACTGCTAATTAATAACTCGGCAGGACACTTTAAAGTTCATGTGCATGATTTCTCTGGTTGCTTAGAGTAATATGGGAATTTAGGTATTGTTATTATCCCTATTTTAAAGGAAGGGACTTAATTCACAGAGCTTATGTGCCTCAATCAACACTACAGAACCACTGCAAGGGCAAAACGTGAACTGACTTTTTTCAAATCCTGTGCATATTCTGAGCCCAAGTGGATGAATCCCAGGGGGTATAGGTATGTAAAACAGGGAAGGGTCCATCTCCTTCATCTGGAACAAACAGTTCAGGATACATGCTCATCGTGGCTGAAAAACAAAGTTACTTTCACACTCATGTATGACCTGCATGAGCTAACATAGCAACCCTTTTCATTTCAGAATTCATACTTGCAAAGTCAAGGATAAGATCAGACTGCCTGAATAACTCTAAGTGTCTTGGAGCAGCACAGGAAGAGGATTGTTCTGTTTGCCCAGGTATCTCAGACTATGGCTACTCAGCTCCATTCTAATGAATTTGGATGAATGCAGGTATTAGCACAGACTTCTTTGTTCCCAATATGACCTAAGACAATCAATGCTCTATAACCTAAAAGTAAAGGTAAGCTTTTAAATAATTTAATTAATTTATGTGTTTGAAGAGTCATGGAGCGTTAAGAATCTCAAGGAATAAAAAAAATAATCTCACAGAATCTATGTCTATTCTTTTATAAAAGTTCATATTTTATACCATATTGTGTACAATCTGAAATAACTCACAATATTGCAAGCCTATCCATAGATGCATCCTATATCAGCTTAAGTAGTCTTCAAGTAGTGAAAAAAATGACCATATTTATTCAAGATATATCACTTTATGCTGATCTTTGAGGAGATTAAATTATGAAATTGCATGAATCAGCTTCCACACAGAGTCCTTTGTTTTGCCATTTTAGATAAAGAAAGGGAGTTTTGCCAGAGAGCCAATAGCAGGTCAGTTGTGGAGTAATGACGAACATTATTTTCAAAGGTGAAAAACTAGGTAAGCTATCCTAAAATGTTCACTGAACAGGGAAATGGCTAGGGAGAAAGACAAACAAGTTTTGCACCAATAGGAATGAACAGAGTAGAGATTGATGGAAAGTCCAGGTAAAGAGAGCTATGTTCCAACGTAGGTTTCTCATTAGTCAAGACACATGCCAATAACAGTGGGAGTGGTCCCACAGGAAACCATCTAGCAGGCTGTATAATTGCACAAGATGAAAAGTATCCAACAGATGACTATAAAAATCTCACCCTCTCTGAACTTTTGAATTGTGATCCATGTTCAGTCTGAGCACTTTCACTATTGCCAGATATAGAAATATCAAATTAAAATTTAGCTTCACCCAACAAAACCACTTATTTGTAAGAAAAAGATGTAACTTGTTCCAGTCTACCAGACTGTCTGATTCTATCATAACCTATAAGCAACATAAATTTAAGCATATTTGAGCAAAAAGAAAAGAGATTTAATGAAAGGACACTGCATAATTCAGAATTATAGAGAGACGGTAAAAGAATCAGGAAGGTTTGAGTATAATGTAATACACATTAACGGATACTTTTAAAAATAAACAATGCCACTATAATTGCTTCCTGTCTTCTAGTTCAAGAGCCATACCTACAGACAAGAGAATAATACGTGTCCGAGCTTTGGTCGCAAGTTCATCTTTCCCCCATGGGTGATGGCGCTTTCAGTGACACCTTGGATAACAGGATCATGTGGCGTGAGAGGCTCTCAAACGAAGAAAGATGGAGAGAGACAGAGAGAGAAAGGGGTGGGGGGAATGAATGCACTGTGTGCAGAACAAAGTATATCAAACGCATAGAGTTCTCTAAAATGACAGGGGTTCACTTGAAAGATACCCAGATCCTTGGTAGTATAATAAACTTCAGGTTTGAACTTGACATATGATGAGAACTTGGAACTCAAATCTAGTTTACCACACTTGACCTAATTTTGTGGTACCTATATAGGGAGTTATGATCTGCCTGGTCAGTAGTTCAAAACCATCAGCCGCTCCTCGGGACAAAGACTGGATTTTCCACTTGTGTAAACTGTTACAGTCTCAGAAACCCACAAGGGGTCACTATGAGTCAGCATTGACTAGATGCCAGAGAGTTTGATTTGGATTATACCCTATTTACTCTATGTGGTAGTTATATAATTTCATGTCCACTTGATAAATAAGTGCAGGGGTGGAGTCTGGCCTGTCAATCAGGTCACGGCCTGATGATGCCTCCGTGTGGGCATGGCCTTCTCATGAGAATTCTAGGAACTTCCCGCAGCTCTCTGCCTTTGTCTTCCTGTTGACAGGCCATGCGGATGCTTGCTGAGCCCTGTGGGAACTCCCATCTCCGCTTCATCTTATTTTGAAGTGCCACGCTCAGAGGGTTGGAAGAGCCACGAGGAGACCTGCACCAGCGTGGAGATGGTCCCACCACCCTTGGATCCACAAGATTTTGTACCCACTTGTCTGTGATCTCCCTATATTCTGCATCATGGCATATGGCTGTGTGAGTCTGAAGAGGGATGGATGGACTAGTATCAGACTTAAGGGCTAATATCAGACTTATGGACTTGATCAGGACTGGGCTGGGATGTTTTCTTAATGTACAATTACCCTTTCATTTCAAGCTCTTTTTATACATATATGAGTATTAATGAGTTTGTTACTCTAGGAAATGCATTTTAACATACTGTACAAGTCAGGACTTGTACAGTAAATGAGCAAGTCACAAATACAAAACATTATATACTATTGTGTGTTTAAGTCAAATGTATTGGAAAGTTTTTCAAAGTACATAAGGTCTTTATTTATGAATTACTTTACTACAGACAAGGCCCAAAGCCGTTTCAGCGATCTAAAAGCTGCCTGAACAGTAATTGAAGTTGATTGTGATGAAGAAATAATTGCCTACAAGGATTAGTTCAATCTTTTCAAGATTAGGACAAATTCGCATACCAATAGAGGCCAATAACTAGTTGTCCATAAGTCAGATGTTTGCTCCTAACTGGAGCCTTACTAAGATTCTGATTCAATATTTATTGGAAGTACTAATGAAAGGCTAACTTCAAACAAAATATATTCAGAAAAGAGAGTCAGAAATATTGACCTTCATTCAAAACCTATTTGTTATTAGAAATATTGATCTATATAATTTCTGACATGAAGTCAAGAAAAAATTAATCCTGGGGGAATAATAAACTTTAGTGTATACACACACACACACACACACACACACACATATATATATATATATATATATATATATATATATATATATATATATATATATATCCACTGCCAGCCAGTAAGTTCTGACTCATATAGGGTCTCTGAGGCTGTAATTTTTACAGGAGTAGATGATCTCTTCTTTCGCTGGTGGGATTTGAACCGCAACATTGTGCGTTGGAAGCACAATGCTTTCTGGAGGGCACCACACAAGCTCCTAGCCAAAGATTTGTATTTCAAACCCCACAACCCTCCCTGGGAGACAGAAGGGGCCCTCTGCTTCCATAAAGCTGACACGGACCCACATGGGACCTCCTGCCCGGGGGACGGGCAACAGAACAGTGGGTGAAGGGAGACGGCTAACAGTGCAAGATGTGACAGAATAACAATAATTTCTAAATTATCAAGGGTTCACGAGGTAGGGGGAGCAGAAAAGGAGTAGAAAAAATGAGGAGCTGATACCATGGCCTCAAGCAGAAAGCAAATGTTTTGAGAATGATGAGGGCAACAAATGCACAAATGTGCTTAACACATTGGATGGATGTATGGATTGTGATAAGAGTTGTATGAGGCACCAATAAAATAATTTATAAAAAAGATTACAATCTTGGAAACCCTACAGGGCAGCTCTACCATCAGATAAGATTTCTATGATTTGGAATTGACTGAATGGCAACAATTTTGCCTTTGTTAACTCTCTCACTGCCGTCAAGTTGATTCTGACTCATAGCGACCCTGTAGGGCAGGGTAGAACTGCCCTTGTGGGTTTCTGAGACTGTATTTCATTCTGGGAGTAGACAGCCTTGTCTTTCTCCCTCCGAGTGGCTGGTGGTTTCAAATGGTTCACCTTGTGGTTATCTTGGGCCTTGGGTCACTTGGCTCCTCCGTGTGGTAAGTAGCAAGGATAACATAACAAATGCTGTCAGGAAAAATAAAACCAACAGCAGTCAAATCTGGTACAAGTTACTAAATTAAGGATAACTAGCACAATATTGAGAAAGGATTATCATCTAAAAAAAAAGGAATTGTTCTATGTTTCCAAAAATCAAGGGTGTGGGACTTCGGTTGGTATTAATAAGCTGACTGTCCTGCTGCCTGAGTTCATACTTCAGATCACCGTAAGATGTGGACAAATGCATTCGGACCCTCTGTGGAAGTGAGGTAATTGGGTTAGATTGCACGGCATAAAATTTCTTCTTAGAGGTCAATTTCAGGAGTTAATTGAAAAGTCAAATATGATATGCGAAATATCTTTTCATTCTCATAATGTCTCACATCTAAGTATTTCTTACATGTGTTTGCTACCTTACGTTTGAATGCTGTATTGGGATGTTTCAAAAGTGCCTTGCAGTTCGTTGTGGCAAATCCTGAGATAATGCAAAGTACTGGCTCTCCTGAGAGCTGCTCTCTGTCGTGTGGCTCCTTACCTGACTCGTATTCTTTATACCCGCTGACTATACGACCTCGTTAGGCATGGCAGGTCAGGGGTGTGTGCCAGACTGAGAGATGTCTGCAAGCTAGTCGTTTATAACCCAGGCGGGCCGGAAGAGGATTTGCCAGGCCAACTGTAAGTTCTCCAAATGTGAACATGAGACAAAATGAGCAGGTAGCAAAGTGACACAGAAGTGTATGTGAGTTTACATATACAAACACAACAATAACAGTTTGCATAATGTAACAAATGCACAGATTAATGGGATCGACTGAACAAGTCAAACAGGAAGCCATGGAGGCCTGCTGGTGTGAGAAGCGATGGTCTGTAGATGGGGGTACATGGTAGCTCTACCACTGAAGCCTTCCATGAGACTTGGATAATGGTTAAAATTTTAAGTGACAGTCAATGTCTACAGAGTGCAGTTAAAGGGGAGATAAGATGGTTTCCTAACTGACCGATTTCCCCATGTAATAACCCTCCCAAAGCGCATTTGTAGTTTCAAAAAAAAATAAGCTACAAATAAAAATCTGCAAACAGCACATGTCTTATGGGAAAGTATATGTGCTATACTGGATGATGAGACAAACCTATAGCAGGAGGAATAATAAATACAAATCATGACAAAGTTTCACAGTCTTGAGCATTTGATTCATTTCATTTAAAGTGCAAAGTCTAAGTCCAAAATGGTTTAGTCATCCACAGTTTTTAATATCTTGAGGTCAAATAAAGAGGATGCCAATTATACTTGATATGCAGAGCATATTCTTGCCAGAACTTTGACAGATAGTGAATTTCATATCCTATATTGAACAAAAATAAAGTTTGAAATATATTATTCCTGAGAGAAAAAGGCAGTTTTGGTCACAAGGAATATTGAAGAGAGTAAACACTTTCTATAGTAAATACTTAATTGCATAATTGATCTCTATATTATATCCTATTTATATGCATAATGGTAAAATAACACACACATATAAAATAAAAAATATGCCTTAACTATACTAAGGAATTGCTACTATTTTCCAATGCAGCTTATGCATCTGAAAGTTGGAAAATGAAGGGAGAATGAAGAAGAATTAATGCATTTGAATTATGATATTGGTGAAAGATGTTGAAAATACCACAGACTGACAGAAGAATGAACGAATCAACCCTGGATAAAGTACAGCTAGAATGTTCCTTGGATGCAAGGACGACAAGACTCTCTCACAGGCTGTGGACATGTTATCAAAAAAAACATTCCTTACGAAAGAGCATCCTGTTTGGTCAAGTAGAGGGTCAGCAAAACAGAGGAAGACCCTCAGCCAGCTGGATCGATTGGTGCAACAGTGAAGTCCAAGGTAGCTATTGTGAGGGTGGTGCCGGACTGAGCGATGTCTCTTCATACTGTTGGGCGTAGGATTGCTATGAGTCAGACCAAAAGGAAGACCTCGAACAACAACACAATTAAAACGAATTGATGAAATATTATGAGGCAACACTGTCTCCCTTTTACAAAAGAGAAAAGCGAGGGCCAGGGGCAGTAAGTAACGTGGTCCTACTCTAATAGGTGGCAATTGCAAAACTGGATTGCAGACCCACACTGGACTGTTACTCCAAAGTCAAGTTGCTAACCATATGAAGGCAATCAAAGGATATTTCTACTAGAGATCGAGTTCACACACAACCAGGTTCATGCCAAACAAAGCAGGCACACTTCAAAATGCACCTGTGATCAGTGGATGGCTGCAGACAAGTTCTCTCAGTAATTCACCTGTGTTAGTCTGGCTAGGGTGCCGTCACGAAAAGTCCAATGCTGACTCTGCTGGGCATCCTTAAAAAGTGAGAGTCATAAAAAGAACAGACATATGCACATCAATGCTCCTCGTAGTACTGCTCGTGATACCAACATGGAAACAACATAAATGTCCATCAGTAGAATAACGGATATAGAAACTTGGGGACATGCACATGCGACATTGCCAAACAACAATGATGAAACCAATACGCACCTCATAGAGCTGGAGAATATTATGCCAAGTGAAATGATCCAATCTCAAAAGTATAATTATTATATGAGACCACTTTAAGGAAGAAAACAAACAAACAAATAAAAAAAGATGAAGACTTTTGTACTAAAGGGTATGAAAGATTTAGAAAAGACTGATGTTTCCAGAGACGGCAATGGAGGAAAGATACAGCAATAGACTTGACATTTGATGGTTATGAAGTTGGGTGAAGTGGAACATGGTGGTCCCCAAGAGAGAGAATGATGAGTTCAAGGAGTGAAGGAGGGCAAATGAATGGTGGGTTTCATTAGCAGGTTAAATCGTTGAATGAAAAAATTGATGATCTAAAATGTAAACCCCTACCTAATTTGCAATAAAAATTGATGAAAACAAAAAACAATAACAGTTTCCAATGTTTTACAGCTTTATAGAAGCAGAATGCTTCATCTTTCTACCAATAAGCCGCTAGTGGGTTTGAACTAACGAACTTTTCAGTTTGCAGCCTGCACGTTAACCTCTGTGCTACCAGAATTCCATTAAAGGAATATATGGAACAAAAATGAGTCTAAAAACAAAATTAAAAAAAAACAGGGGCTTCAAAGGGGATTTGCTGGGCCGCATATTAAAGTCAGATATGTCAACTCTGATGATAATAACAACTTGGGGTTTTGTTGTTGCTGTTTAGTTTTTTGGAATTCCAAAGGGGTATTAGAACAGAACTGTCCCCATATCCTAAGGAACTGGGATTGACTGGATAACAAGAGGGGTATTTTTGGTGGGGAAGAGGCAGGGTGCGGGAGCTGGGGGCTAGAGAAGACCCATATATGCTTGCCCACTGGCCAGGAGTCCCTGAGAACCAGAGAGTTCTCTGTGTATGAAAAGCCATTGCCCTAACTCTCAAAGGAAAGGTCACAATGTGTGTCTCCTTGGAGCATTAGTGGCGCAGTGGTTACAGTGCTCAGCTGCTAAATGAAAGGGTAATTATTACAGCACATCTGCCATTTGTGCGAGAAAGGCGTCAGCTTTTATAAGATATAATGCCTTGGAAACCCAACAGTTGCCCATATGGGCAATTCCACTCTGCCCAGTAGGGTCTTTAAGAGTGGAAATTGACTTCGGGATAATGAATATGTGTCTTTGGAGTTGGTTTATCTTTCCTGAAGCACTAGAGCAACAAAGCTGGCTGATCCCAAAATGCATTTTAACAGTTTGATAGTATACATTAACTTGCTGACAGCTTTACCTTGACCTTTTACAAGTCAGAGTTTTGGGGAATACTGTGAATAAAAACTATGTTTCAGGTGATGTCAGGTCTACCCCTTTATGGAAAATGGGTGCTTTTCCTTACATATGTGTAGTATGCTTTGGGGTACTAGTAGTTGTTGTTGTTGTTGGTGTGTGTGTGTGTGTGTGTGTGTGTGTTCTCAAGTCAGAATTTTGGATAAGCCCTTTAAGGAATGATAGAGAAACAAGAAAATGAAGAAGACAAAGAGAAAGAATAGTGAGTAACGGAGACTCATATTGTTCTATGAATCTGTTGCCAGAGTAGCAGAGAGAACTGCAGTAAATTTATAGTTAGTGTGCTTCTGCAGCCAATTGACTGATTGCTTCAAACTAGAACTTCCAGGTACAAGAACATCTACTAACTTTCACTTCATCCAGCTAAACAGTGCTTAACCATGCCCTACATGACACCACTGACTAGCTGAAAGTAATGGTGGCAAAACATCCAGCTAAGTAGGACGACTTCCTGAGCTAAGACACTTGGCCTACTGGAGTAATTGGAAGAGGAGGAAGTCTATTTCTCTTCTAAATATAAACATAGCTAGACAATTGCTGTTGAAATTACATCTTTTCCTATAAATGACTGCTCCGTATTGTCTTCCTGGGTGTATTTCTAAAAACCAAACTAAGCATTCCTACATGTTCTCAAATTCTGGAAACAGAAGCAGGTAAAAGTCACTAGGAATTTGATTGTAAATTCATTAAAATCCAAAGCTTCATGTTAATAATCCAAATCCATTTCTGCCCACAAAGTCCCTGGAATCATCTGGAAGCTATAAACTGCTGTTAAATTGAACATAACTATCAAAATTCCAAGGTCCTCTCTAGCAGCTCACTGCTCAAAGCAAGTTCTCAGGTCCATACTCATATTGTCCAGAGCCAGACGCAGAAGACAAGGCTGCGAGACTCCTAATTCCATTTGAAATCTTCTCGGAAGGACTCCCAGTCCCAGATGCTTCGGGGCATAGCTATTCCTACAAGTTTGGATTCATTTCTGTATATAACATGCGTATTCTTCTAAACAGCATTTAAAAGTTCACAGGAAGTTGCCAATAGGGAGGTTTGAGTTGATTTTCTTGAGTTTTTGATAAATTGTAAGCCCATGAGAGTCATTACTCAGCTCAGTCATGGTTCCATTTTCAATACTAAATCAGTATTTCCTTCGGGAATGTGCAAAGTTGGAGCGCAGGGAGTTCAAGTTCCTGACTCAGCCTCTGGTCTAATTGCCCTTGTTAGTAGCATTCAGTTTCTCTACTTGAAGCATCAACCCTCACCGAACTGATAACCAAAAACTAAACTCACAAGGAGATCCTGACTCATAGCAACCCTACAGGGCAGCACAGAACTGTTGCCCAGCGCTGCATTGCAGAGCTGTACGTCTTTAAGGAAGCAGGCTGCCCTACCTTTCTTTCAAGGAGCAGCAGATGAAGTGGGACCTCAGACATTATAGATAAAGAGTCTGATACTTATGTGTACTACCAAAGGCCCCTTCTCCTCACCAAATACACTTGGATCAATACCCACTGTTGTTAATTGCACTTTTGGGTATGTCCCGTTAGAATGGCACCATGCTACTCTCTATTTTCAATATGACCGTAGGTAGTACTTTTGCATTGAGTAGTTGTATTCATTTTATTTTCTTTTATATATATATAGAAATGAATAGCACACATGTACAAATATCTCTCTTTTTTAAGTATTACAGGTAAATGTCTATTACACATTTCTTTTTCTAAAAATCATTTCATTGGGGGCTCATACAACTCTTATCACAATCCATACATCCATCCATTGTGTCAACACATTTGTACATTTGTTGCCATCATCATTCCAAAACATTTACTTTCTACTTGAGCCCTTGATATCAACTCCTCATTCCCCCCACCCTGTTCCCTCCACTGCCACCCCCATGAACCTTTGATAATTTACAAATTATTATTATATTGTCATGTCTTACACAGTCCAACGTCTCCCTTCACCTACTTTTCTGTTGTCTGTCCCCCAGGGAGGAGGTTATATGTAAATCCTGGTAATTGGTGGCCCCTTTCTACCCCACCTTCCTTCCACCCTCCCATATTGCCACTCTCACCACTGGTTCTTAGGGGTTCATCTCTCCTGGATTCCCTGTGTTTCCAGTTCCCATCTGCACCAGTGTACATCCTCTGGTCTAGCCGGATTTGTAAGGTAGAATTGGGATCATGATAGTGGGGGTGGAGGAAGCACTAAAGAACTAGAGGAAAATTGTATGTTTTATCATTGCTACACTGCACCCTGAGACTGGCTCGTCTCCTCCCCATGACCCTTCTGTATTGGGATGTCCAGTTGCCTACAAATGTACTTTGAATCCCTACTCCATACTCGCCCTCATTCACAATGATGTGATTTTTTGTTCTTTGATGCCTGATACCTCATCCCTTCGATACGCCATGATCACACAGGCTGGTGTGCTTCTTCCATGTGGGCATTGTTGCTTCTGAGCTAGAAGGTTGCTTGTTTACCTTTAAGTCTTTAAGACCTTAGATGCTATATATTTTAGTCAGGCACCATCAGCTTTCTTCACCAAACTTGTTTATGCACCCATTTGTCTTCAGGGGTCAAGTCAGGAAAGTGAGCATCATGGAATGGCAATTTAATAAAACAAAGCATTCTTGCATTGAGAAAGTACTTGAGTGGAAGCCCAATGTCCATCTGCTACCTTAATACTAAACTTATAAATATAGCCACACAGATCTATTTCCCCATTATCATATATAAATATGTTTACATATGTACATGCCTGTATTTAGACCTCTATAAATGTCCTTTGCCTCCTAGTTCTTTCCTCTATTTCCTTTTACTTTCCTCTTGTCCCACTGTCATGTTCAGCCTTCATTTGGGTTTCAGTAGTTCCTCTCAGTTACATTGCCCTTGATCAAGCCCTAGCAGGTCTCTTACACCCTCCTCACCACTGATTTTGGATCACTTGTTGTTTCCTTGCCCCTGGGTTTGTTAGCATCACTTCTTTTCTCCTACCTCTCCCTCTGTCATGTCCACCTCCCCACCAGAACCATCGGGTCTCATTGTTTTCTCATCCAGATGGTTTATCCAACTTATCTTATCTAGATAGACTCACAGAGATAATAATATTCACAAAAACAAGACAGAGCAAAACAAAGCAACAAAACAAAACAACAACAACAAAAGAAGTTGAAGGGAGGGCAGATGCCCTCTGCATTTTTGCTCACTATTGTAAAGTCTGCACCTTATGTGGTGTCTGGGGCATCATAGGTCTCAATTATTATTATTAAATAGATAAATGGATGACTCCGTGGGAAAATATGGGGTGTCCTGAAAGTTATTAAGGAAGGAAATCTAACAAGGAAGGAAAATAATCTCTCTTAGTCAACTGAAAATGTTATTTAAAAATTGGTTGAAAATGTCAAGAACGTTCTCATGACTTAAATTGTTTCCTTCTTTTACCAATGATGACATGAAATGGACAAGGGTGTAAATCTACTAGAGCTAGCTATCAAAATCACTTAGTTATGATCTTGGGTATGAAACTCAGTTCTCTCATTCAACTCTTCTTTCCGTAAGACCCTTGCCAGCAAATGGTCTGGGGGGATGAAAGACACTTCATTTAACTGGAATGATCTCAATCCAAAACAACCCAAACTCGCTGCCATCAAGTCCATTCCAACTCAGAGGGACCCTACAGAGCGGAGTGAAACTATCCTGTGATTTCCAGTGCTGTCCATTTTCCCCATAGCGGAAAGCCGCATCCGGGTGGCCGATGGTTTCTAACTGCTGACCTGGTTGCTTCCTCAAGCGCCCAACCTGTAACCGAGTCTGCCCCCAGACTCCATGTACTGATCTCCATTGGCCAAGAATAAAGAGAAACTAGGTGAGGTGGATTTGTACATTCTAATCTATCACTTTTCAAGAGAGACTTATCTTTTGAAAGGATTTAGACATTTGTGTATTTTTTATGGTAAAGTAATGTGGAACAGCCCTTCAAAGTAAATTACAAAATTAATCTACAAAAATTAGAAACAAATAAGATATTAATAATAACCACAATAAAACACACACCCCCCAAAACCAACTAGACTCATTGTGACCCTGTAACACAGAGCACACCTGCTCCATAGGCGTTCAGAGGCTTGTTGCAGGCCCTGTGTCAGTCTCCCTCTTGTTCACGGACCTTTTCCTTTACCAAGCATGATGTTCCTTTCAAGGGACTGGAGCCTCCTGACAAGATGCCTGAAGTACTAGAGACTAAGTCTCACCATCTTCGATTCTAAGGCGTATTACGTCTCTACTTCCAAAACAGATCTGTTTGGCCTTCTGGGAGACCATGCTACTGTCAATCTTCTTCCTCAGTACCATAATTCAAGTGCATCAAAAATCGTCGGGTTTCCCTATTCCTTCCCTAGTTTTCCCACACATACGAGGCCATTGAAAACACCATAGCCTGGGTTGGTCCCACACTAGTCCTCAAAGCGCTATCCTGGCTCTTCAATGCTTTAAATAGGTCTTCTGTGGTTTTGCCCAACACAACATGCCCTTTACGTTTCTAGGAACATTGATTTCAGATCCAAAAAAGATAAAATTCTTGACAACTTCCGTATTTTCTACATTGATCATAATGTTAACTATGAGTCCAATAGTGAGGACTGTGGTTGGAAAGCGTTGTATAGAATTTATAGAGTTGTAATCTATATGAAGGTTGTATGTAGTCTTTGATCTTCACCAGTACATCCTTCAAGCCCTCTTAGCATTCAGCAATCTGGTATCACCTTCAAATAAACTTCTCTTTTCCTCTCTTTGGGAGTTGGTGAATTAGCTCTGCTATTCCAGAGTATGAGCCATTAGTAGGGGTCACATTGCCTCATCTTTCTCCCTTGGAGTGGCTGGTGGGTTTGAACTGCTGACCTAACTTAACAGCCCAACTCATAACTTGCCACGTATCCTAATAGTACTCCATGGGCTAGCATGGTTTTTTTGCTTTGTTTTTACTAGTTAAAAACCCAGCAAGCACTCAAAATCGACAAGTATCATCACCATTACCTGACATGACCTTGATAGGAAACAGAAACTTCAGGCATGAAAGACTATGGGGATGAAGATGGCTGTCAGCAACAGCACAGAGTTAGACGGTCTTTGGAAAGGAGGAATCCGTTAGCACTTGGGGACAAAAAATGAAATCCTTTGAAGCAGAGGGTACAATGGTTCCCACTTCTCAATTTTGCCTGAGAAAGCCTGGCGCTGAGCACAGCTTCATTAAGAGAATAGGACCCATGGGTGAGACTAAAATTCTTGGCATGCAATTGAAACTAGCACCTTCTGTTCTCTATAAAGTTTATAACAGTCTTGTAGATTAGCTCATGCTGACATAGTTAACAGAGTTTACCTAGGAGCTATTATTTCGGTAACCCAATTACATACACTCCCACAGTGACTCAGATTTGGTTTTGAAGCAGATCAGATACTTGCCTTTAATTGTGCAAAGGCAACAACTAGAAATTTCTTTCATGCTTCCAAAAAATACACTACTTTCTAGTCACTCGCATGATGAAACTCTAACAAAGCACATAAATAGAAACATAGTATGGTACAATCAGTGCTCAGAGCAGTAGATTACCTTATTCATCCTTGACATTTGTACCACTGCAACTCAGGCATCAAACGAACAAAAAACGAGCCACCAAAACTTACTGAATACTCTAAAGATACATTCTTAAATATGTCCGTGAAAGTAAGGAAACGAGCACTTCGCAAGTGATATAACTAGAAAATATATCAAATATCAGTTTACATAAATAACTTACAATCAATAGGCTCTATTAATATATTTTATGATTAGATAAATTTGACCAAATGAGATCTGGATTAACCACCCTTCCCCATAACACAAAACAAAACACATAGTCATGGAGTTGTTTCAGAATCAGAGCCACCCTACAGGACAGTGTGGAGCTGTTCCCTGGGGTGTCTTAGACTGTAATCTTTCCTGGAGCAGACCGCTCCCCTCCTCAGGGGTGGTTGTCTGTGAGCACAATCTGGGAAGGTAGTAGTAGGAGCTGATGCTGAACCTGATGATTCACCAGGGTTCCTTCGGATCAGAACCAGAGAGACAAATAGGAGAACTCTCGTCCAAGTCATGTATATTGTAGCTTTTGAAAAAAGCTGCCAATATTCTATTTGAAGTGTTGGCTGAAGTATGCTTTCATAAACTAGCTGAGTACTCATTTACTGTCTGTCTGGGTATACTTTTACAACATTGTCAAAGCCTTGTATTAAAACTTCAAATTTCTTCTCATTATAAGAGTAAATCATTGGATTTTTAAAAGATCATCAACACACAGTAACTCATAGCTTTTTGATGTGATAACCCTTGTGAGAATTGAAATAATAATATAATAAAAACAGTCCTTTTTTTAATCACTGGGGGCTCAAACACTTCTTATCACAATCCACCCATCCATCCATTTTATCAAACACATTTGTACATTTGTTGCCATCATCATTCTCAAAACATTTGCTTTCTACTTGAGCCCCCGGTATCAGCTCCTCATTTTCCCTCTCCCTCCCTGCTCTCCTCTTCCCCATGAACCCTGTATCTTACACCATCTGATGTCTCCCTTCACCCACTTCTTCGCTGTCCATCCCCCAGGGAGGAGGTTATAGGTAGATCCTTATAATCAGTTCCCCCTTTCTCCCTTACTTTCCCTCCATCCTCCTGGTATTGCCACTCTCACCACTCATTCTGAGGGGTTCATGTGTCCTGGATTCCCCGTGTTTCCAGTTCCTATATGTACATTGTCTGGTCCAGCCAGATTTGTAAGGTAGAATTGGGATCATGACAGTGGAGGGGAGGAAGCATTCAAGAACTAGAGGAAAATTGTATGTTTCATCATTGCTACACTGCACCCTGACTGGTTCATCTCCTCCCTGCAGCCCTTCTGCAAGGGGATGTCCAATTTTCCACAGATGGGCCCTGGGTCCCCAGTCCACATTCCTCTTCAATTACAAAGCTATTATTATTATTATTATTTTGGTCTTTGATGCCTGATATCTGATCCCTTCGATGCTTTGTGATCTCACAGGCTGGTGTGCTTCTTCCATGTGGGCTGTGTTGTTTCTCAGTTAGATGGAAACTTGTTTATCTTCCAGCCTATAGGACCCCAGATTCTATATCTTTTGACAGCCGGGCACCATCAGTTTTCTTCACCACATTTGCTTAAGCATCCGAAAAGCAGTCCTTTTCTTCAAATTTGAAATGTTCTTTGGGGTCTCATCACTTGTTGCTTTCATAAATCTATGTAATACTGCCTTATATTGATCAAATTGCTCTACTTTAGAAGTTATTTTTCATTATTAATTAATCCAAATATAAAATGGTGCTATAAAAAATCCTAGTGCTCATGTTTAAGTTGAAAATCATTGTAAAATATCATTATAAGTCATTCACTATTAAAAAATCATTATATAACATTATATAAAGCCTTAATTTGGTGAATCAAGTTAATAAAAACAAGGTGTTCCATGAAACGCATAACCCTTCTGGTCTAGACCTGAACCACTCGCCCTCATCTTAGGACAATCAGGCACTTAAGGTCAGAGATTAGGAAAAGGAGTTGGAATGAAAACATGAAACACAGGGAGGAAGTTGACTGATGATACCAAGAAAGGGGTTGAGGTACATGAAGTGAATTGATGAATGTAAAACTGATGACCTGCTCTGTAGACTTTCACCAGATTTGCAATAAAAATTAAAACGTTCAACAACAGCTTAACCTACATTCATGAAATGGGCCATCATTCAGCATAAGTGGTTAATACATTTTACCCAGTGGCATACAGTTATAAAAGTGCTTTATTTTGCCTGACTTTTCAAGGGTAATGGCAAATGTAATCTGTTTATTTAGTCACAAAATTAGTCAATTACAAATAGAATAGCTTTAAGAAAATCCTGAAGTTGAAAGCTGTAATTTTACTATGTCCCATATATCATTTTTAGAAAAATACTGAAGAAGAAAAAGTTTACAATCGGCACACTGGCTTTAGATTTTTAAAAAAATAAACGGATTAGATAAGAATTGAGTCATGTAATATGATTCAAATGCAAGTTCTTAGTTCAGTTAGCTATGGAATAAATTACAGTTTTGAAGTATCGCTTTTGCCCGCTGTCTAACAATATTTGCCACAGTCCTCTAAATTTTTTATTCTACTTTCCATTTGTTCTGCACTGTTCTCTGGATCTCCATCTTCATGACTGCCACCTCAATCCAAAATGAAACCCACAGCATAGTGCAAATTCCAATTCATAGTGACCTTGTAGGACAGGGTAGAACTAACTGCTCCTGTGGGTTTCAGAAATGGTTTACTCCTTACTGGAGTAGAAAGCTTCTTTATCCTGAGGAGTTGATGGTGGTTTGCAAACTATTAACCTTGTGGTTGGCCATCCAACATGTGACCATGACATCATCAGAACTGCCACAGTGAGAGGTAAACGGTTTATCTCTTACTGACATTATGGTTCCCTGCAATAATACTACCATCACTGAGATTACGATCAATTTTTCCTTCTTGTTGTTTGTTTTTACTGAATGGCAATTGAGCATTAGCTAATAGATTTGGATAATATTAATTGCCAACTTGCTTTAAAAGTCTTTATTCTTCCTTTGCTTATAAACTATTTAGGAAAACCTATACAGAATAATATATGCTACCCTAAGAAAATAGAACAATATTTTGAAAGGATTCTCTTTTTTCTTAAATTTTTCTAAGACCAAATCAAGGTAATAATACAATTGTAGCAATACAGACAAAGCAATTTTTCAGCATTAAACCAGTGCTACAGTCTGAGCGCACATGCCTTCCATGTAAGGCTGCTTCAAAGTTGACTGCACTTCTCTAACAAGCCGGAATTCAGAGGCCTCGCCACGTTGTCAGTTCCCTAGAGGCTTATTTCAAATGAACTGGAAAGCATCCATAGTTCTCTAACCAGGAGCCATTCATTGAACCGCTTATTGAACAACAGGTGACATGTTTTCTAATGGAACTGGGAATCCACTGGACTAGACAAATTGGGCACACATAATAAATGACTGGTACACGTCTGGGGCAAGACTATAATTCTTCATAAATCTTACTGGGTCAGCGTGGTGCATGGTAAAGAAACTTACCAGATCTGGGAGCAGGAATGTTCTTCCTTTATTTTTCAATTCTAAATTTTCTCCAGAATCAAAAAATATGCACCACAGTGTGTACAAAAATAGGAAGCTATTATTTTAGGCATTCATTTTAATTCCTGAAGGAATTCTTTTCTTGCTGATAGCCTAAGGAGGCGATGGACGAATCCTTTCGCCATCCAAAAGCAGCAAATTTATTCGTTATCTTTGAAACGCTAAGTGTTGCAGGATCAAAGTTGACTTGCCAGCTTTGTTATCACCCTTGCACCTTTACAGGACGAAGTAGCAATGAGAAAAGGAAATAAGAGTTTTCCACCGCCCTTGGTCCTTCCAAATGCCCATTCGTTGTTTTCATATCAACTTCAACTAGCTTCTTTAGAACAAATAAAATCCTATTCTTCCACAATGACTTTGGATTCGGGGGCGATGAGTTCTTCCGCCGGGAGAAACTAAAAGGAAGAGTTTTCGAGTGGAGGCATGGATAAGAGGTTTACAAGAGACCAGGAAGCGGGGTGGAGCATCTCCAAGTCTGCGGAAGAGCATACCTAGGCAAACGATTACTGCCAACACAAAATTGTATATTTTGAAAACGAAAACTATTCTTTTAAAACTACAAATGACAGGAAATACAGTTTTGTTTACGGGGATATTATAACCTGTCTCAAGAAGGGGAGCCCTGGGGATGTTGTGGTTCTATGCTGGCTGCTCGCAGCGTTGAAAGCACCAGCGAGCTGAAAACGCCAGTTGCTCTGTGAGAGGAAGAGGAGGCTTTCTACTCCTGTGAAGAACTACAGTGTCGGGCCCCCACAGGGGCAGTTCTACCCTGCCCTATGGGGTCGCTATGAGTTGAAATCTACTTGATGGCAGTGAGTATGGTTCGTTTGTTTATTTGTTTTGTTTTATGACCAGAAGGAATGCAGCTATGATGACAATAGGCAAAGAAAGAATCAATTGCGCAAATTAGATCAAATTTAAGTATTGTTTAGTTTTACAATCCTTTGTGAAAACGTTAAATGAGAAAAATTTTAAAGTTCATTTTGCTCCAGTTCAATTTGCAGAACATTGTCCAATACAACCTACAATTTATGTATTCAGCCAGTATTAGAGCATCCATACTTAGAACCACCAACCCACCAACCAACCAAACAACTAAACTAAACTTTGAACAAGGTTAGATGACAATGCTGAATTAACGATAAACTCAGGCATGGTGGAAACTTGACAAGCTAATAACCAATTAAGTTATTAGGTTTCCTTGACTTCACTTACTCGATTATCACTGAAACTACCATCATCGCAAGGAGCCCTGGGAATACAATGGTTAAGTGCTCATGGCTAAACCATCAGGGAGCTACACCACCAGCCTCATGGTAAGAGAAGGACTTGGAAGCTCTATTAAAGACGGAGGCCTGGGAAAGCTGATGAGAGCAACTCTACTGGATCATACGTGTGCTTACCAGGAGTCAGGATTGTATGACTGACACCCAATCATCATCACTCCACAAGCCCCAGAAAAAATCCCAATAATTTAAGTAATACCGTATAGTGCCTATTCCGTCAACAAATCTATAACTAAGAACTGCTGTGTGGTGATACAAAGGGGAAATATACACCAGCTAGCAATACGCTTGTTTTGTTATTCAGTAATAAAATCATGGTGATGGTTTATTATAGGACACTCCCAAAATGTAGTAACAACCCACTAGTCACATATAAGGTAATAATCATTTTAAAAAATATATAGACACCTGGAGTTCTAAAACTGCTAAAAATACATTTTTCGATAAAACAAAATTGTTCTTTGGTAGTCTAATGTGGGAAAGAGAAACTATCTTTGCTAATTCTAGTTTGGAGAAAATGTAACAATAGGAATTAAGTGATGTATCTAAATATTCAAGGGGAGTGGGCATAGTAATGTGATCAGAGTGACAATCTGCAATTAGTAATTAATTCACTGTCATGGAGTAGATTCTGACTCATAACATCCTTACTAGACAGAACAGCACTTTCCGGTTGGGTTGCCAAGTCTAGAAATCCTCACTGGGGCCGAGACCCTCATTTGTCTCCCACAGAGCAGCTAGTGAATTCAAACTTCTGATCTTGTGGTTAGCAGCCCAATGTGAAATCCACTATGTCCCCAGGACTCCAAATTAAGCTGTGTTTTAAGGAGTCAACATGGTATAGTCTAGTCTATGTCTTCTGTTGCTAGGTGACCTGGCACTGGTGACATGTTAAAGGAGAAAACAAAGAGGTAATGGGTGACCTAAGAAAAAAAGATTCTTGTAATTACTGACTCAGATATTGATGTAAGAATCAATTCCAACATATTCTACATCGCAAAGTAATTAAGAGATCTAAGAGCCTTTTGTCTGCTTGAAAGGCAGTCTAGCACTTGTCACCTAAAATAAACACAGTTACTGCACCATAAAATTCATCCAAATTCAATCCCGTGCTAAAATTGTGTGCATTTGACCGTTATGAACTCCTCTTTCCTATGTGAATGTATTTCTTGAGAGTAATATTTAATTGCATTAACGGTGTTTCAGTGTGTTAAGGTGTAGGGCACTTAACATTTCCTTGATTTTGTGTACATTACTTTAGCTTGTCTTTAGCAAAGCGAAATCAAATGAGAATTGTGAAAATTTGGAACAAAATCAGTATCATGCACAAAAGTACTTACATCGCAAGACGAGTCTTAAACCAAAACACCTTTGTGGTAGAGTTGATTGAACTAGATTTCTTATGGACTCGGAATGTCAGGTGAGCTCGTTTCAACTCCTCTTCACATAGTGTTTCCCTGCTAATTTTGTGCATCAATTGCAAATGATCATGCGTGGCATAAGCTACAACAGAGTCTCAACTCCTGTGAGAAAGTACTGCACATCCTCCAAGAGGTCGACTTGTTTGGGTGAATTAATCAGATTAGCATTTCTTCTAATGACTTCTTTAATAAGAAAGGAACATAACATCGAATCAAAGATTACAGCAGTATCTGTTTCTTAAAACATGATGAAACACCTCTAGAACCTGAGTTTTCCCAAACTTGGTATTTTGTCTTCACTTATCCACACTGAGAACACCTGAGATCCACCGCTCATGTGGCTGGGACAGTCACACGAATAAATCTCCTGGCTTGGATGTTCAGGTATTATTATTATCTAGGAGAAAAAATTAAGACAAGATAAAAATTCAATGCTCTTAGATCCAAGAGTGGTATGATGCTTGTTGAAGTGGATTGAAATTGGTCAAGCTAGAAGTTGGAAAAGATAGGGATGTCATAGTAGAAGTTATATTGAGGTTTACATAAGCTTTTGTGATATTTTGAATAATTGAAGAAAAAACACAACAGGAATAAACGCCAGCACACTTTACTATACCTATCAGAAAGCCCTGGCTTAGTCTCTGAATTCCCTAATTGAGGTGGATTTTAGCTTTTTTTTCTTTTTAAAAATTATTTTATTGGGGGCTCATTCAACTCTTATCACAATCCATACATCCATCCATTGTGTCAAGCACATTTCTACATTTGTTGCCATCATCATTCTCAAAACATTTGCTTTCTACTTGAGCCCTGGATATCAGCTCCTCTTTCCCCCCCCTTCCCCTCCTCCCTCCTCATGAACCCTTGATAATTTATAAATTATTATTTTGTCATATCTTACACCATCTGACATCTCCCTTCACCCACTTCTCTGCTGTTCATCCCCCAGGGAGGAGGTTATATGTAGATCCTTATAATCAGTTACTCCTCTCTACCCTACCTTCCCTCCACCCTCTAGGCATCTCCACTCTCAGCACTGGTCCTGAAGGGATCATCTATCCTGGATTCCCTGTGTTTCCAGTTCCTATCTGTGCCAGTGTACATCCTCTGGTCTAGCCAGATTTGTAAGGTAGAATTGGGATCATGATAGTGGGGGGAGGAAGCATTTAAGAACTAGAGGAAAGTTGTTTGTCTCATTGTTGCTACCCTGCAACTGGCTCATCTCACACCCGCGACCCTTCTGTAAGGAGGTGTCCAGTTGCCTACAGATGGGCTTGGGGATTTTAGCTATTAGAGACAAAAAAAGAAGAGAAAGAAGCTTCATGTTAGCCTTTGTTTCGCAGCTAGACTTTAAACAAACAGACACGAGCATTCAGAGTTGAGATAGTGGGATCGCCAAGCTCCTTTCTCAGCCTGAATGGCACTCAGCATGCAGGGCATCTAGCTTTGAGTGCGTCTGCGCTGTTTTAGGTTTCTGCGGGGCTCAGCGTGGCTTGGTTGTTATGTTTTGGGTCTGGAAATACCTAGGCTATTTACTTATTTAGCTTCCTCATTTTATGCCATGCCAGCCCTATGGAAGATCTCATAGGAACATTCCACTTTTACACAGTGGGAGAAACCAAAACTATACGATTCTACAGAACTACATACATCAGATATTCATTTTAAAGCAACTAATATATTTATATTATATATATATACTGATGTCTCAAATTATCATAAATTTCCTTCTAAGACATGATGAACTTTGTTAGACAGCCTCATTAACTCTGCCACCCAGTAGATACTGAATCAGGCACAGTGGGTTAAGCACTAGGCTAAAATCTGGAAGGGCAGCAGCCATGAGCTGCTCCAAATGACACAGATGAGGCTTTCTGTTCCCAGAAAGATTTATAGCCTCAGAAATCCAAAGGGGCAATTCTCCTCTGCCTATAGGATAGCTATGAGTCATTTAACATTAGACGATTGAAAGGCAATGGTCGTTCTTCTCAGTTGTAAGAATAATTTGCTGTGTCATGGCAACCTCTTCAATGAAATATTGAAATAAGCCAGTGAGCAGCTGCACGGGCGCTGGCCATGGGGAAGGTGCTCAGGTGGCCGGGTGAGTTGCACCTTGGGCTGTTCTCGGCGTCAGCAGTTAGGAAGCCCAAGCTGCACCTCGGGAGAACGATGAGGTTTCACGTTGGAAACTAACAGGGGGCACTCCTGCTGTATTGTTTGGGGTTTCTGAGTTGGGATCAACACAAAGGCTTGGCAGTGGGGCACTTGGAAAACCCAGTTTGGTTTCTTCATAGTATTAGAAATCACTCAGATCAATTTTAATGCGGTCGCTCATTCTGATTTGCTCACGGATCCAGCCGCTCCTTTCTGCTCAGGAGGGAGGCGATTTAAGGAAAATCGTTCGAAAGTGCTTGACTTACATCTTAAGCAGTTACATTTCCTGACAGCAGTTCCAAACATTTTCCCTCAGAGTAGAACATGTTTTCTCTCTTTTGTAAAAGAAGCCCTAATACATGTTTTCGAACAGTTTATGATCTAGGTTTTATTTCTGACAATAAAATGACATTTTGTCAAAGGAATTTTAACCATAAGACAGTGTAAAAGAAATGTATCTAATCATCAGTAATTTCATCCACTTTTAATCTTTAGCCATCTAGCCCGATTCCTAGCAAATTGAAAGATGGGGTAAAACTGCTCCTGTGGGTTTCGGAGACTAACTTTAAAGGACTAGACAACCTGTGTGTGTCTCTCCTTACGGAGTGGCTGGTCATTTCAGACGCTGACCTTGCATTCAGCAGCCTGATATGTAACCACTAGGCCACCAGGGCGTCTCGTGACCTCATGCCAATACACCCAAATGTGTTAATATTAGGACATCTTCTCAACCTAACATCTGTTGTGCAAGGGTGGAAAAACTGCAAGCCAGGAAGAAGAAGGTCCTATTTGTTTTCATTCCAGAGTCAAATAAATAATTAAATAGTTTATGCCATGAAGACCATCCTCTTTTCTATAAATGGAACGGTGTCTAATGGAGTCTGAAATCGTAATGGGAACCCTGGCACAAGTCCAGAGGAAATATTCGCATGTAATTCTGTCTACATGCTGGAGACAGCCGCCTAAGCAATCACCCCACCGTATCCAGAGATGAAACCGTCTGCGTGAACCGGAGGGACGCCTTTCCTTTGATTATTCTCCCAAGGAAAGACTCCAGCAGTCAGCGCTCCAACAGAACCCATGGGCAGGAGCAGGGAAGAGGGAGGGTCAGCCAGCCCATTCAGTTGATGAGTATCACGGCATTAGACTATTCCTTGTCTTCTTAAAACCAGTCCACACACCCACAGCATATGGCTCAGATTCTTACTCGTGGCATCTCCCCCTTTCTCCTGCCATTACTCTCTCTGACTTGCACTGTAGCCGTTGAAGAATGATCTAATTTTATCATCCGTCCTCCTTCTCAATCCCAACCCTATCATATCTGCGTTAATGTATTAATTACACTGTTTTCAAAGAGTTCTTTTAACAACAACAACAAAAATCAGGTCCAACAAATGTATTCCCTGGTGTAAAATCCACTGTCTTCAAGCAAAAAATAACAATTCTTTAGGTGCAACATAAACTATAGTGCAGTTGGTTTTATCTATTAGTATGGATCTGATGTACCTGGACGGTGAGTTAAAACAGTTTCTACATCAATAGGTTTTTGCCGCGGCCTGGGAACCTGCATTTCTGACCAAGTTCCTGGCAATGCCAATGCTGCTAGTCTAGTCAGGGGCCACACTTTGGGAACCAGTGACATTAAGAACTCTTGACCTATTGTTTCACAAACTCAAAAGCCAGACTCACTACCATAGATTCCATTCTGACTCACATCAACCCTTAGGGCAGAGTAGAACTGCCCTTGTGGAGTTCTTCAATTTTAAATGTTAACATGGTTCTTAATGAACTATAAAGGCAGATTCAGAAAACAGGTGTAAGACTGTATTGGGTTTTCCTTGATAAGAGAACATATTATTCTCTGGAGTATGTTACTGCAGGTAGAAGGGCTGGCGGATTTGGAAGGGCGGTCACGGCCTGCCTGGCCGTTCTCACGAGACCTCGAGATGGAGGTCCATGGATGGACATCCTTTCTCTTCTTTGACTTCAAATCTTTAAACCAGTTTGAATGCTCTTTCCGTTCAAAGGCATCTTTAATTTGATGAAATGGTAGATGGTGAGTGACACATGAATCAACTTTTATCTTTTGGGACACATATTCAGACACCAGCTTGGGGACGCTTTCTACACTCTTCCATCTTCCGAAGGCAGCGCCTTTCCATGTGCTGCCTGTGACCAACAGAAGGGCTGAGTGGAGATTTCCTCACCAGAAGCAGCTACCCCCACCACCACACGGACGCCACGGCCTTTGTACCAGCTTCCAGCGCTGCTCGCTTGCCCTTCACCCACCAACGCACTCAGTGGAGTAGTCCTCTCCTCCATCTGTCGTCTCGGCAGCCCTGCCGGGAGGGCTTACTGCAGTCCTGGGGGTGAATACATTCAGCTTCCCCAAACTCTTTGGCCCTCAGAAATTTATCTTTATTGTTGTTGATACCAATGATCCAGCATGCACCATCTACCTTGCATTCCCTGGTAGCTGCCAATCCAACTCCTCTCAGGCCAAAGATGGCACAAGGAGAGCCAGGCACCACCTTGGCAGCACCATAACTGGTGGAGATGCCACAACCCAACAGGCCCACTTTACCCAGGGGTGCTAATGAGTCAATTTGAGCAGCAGAAATATCAGATGCCACTGTGTACCCAGAAAAAAAGGCTGCTCTCCATGTAATGTCAAATGGTATTTCCTGTGCGTGTCAGTCTGCTAGTACCATCTGCTATCAGTTCTTTCCCGCAAGAGACTCGCATCTTCTGATAAAGGTTTGCTTTTAGATTTAGACAAAGTTTGCATTCTCTACATTGGGGGATGTTAAGTGGAACAACAGAATCACCAGCTCTCAGGTTGCTAACTCTTTTGCCAACACTCTCCACAATTCTTTCCTGTCCCAAGGTCCCTGGAAACCACCCTGCAGCTCAGCCTCATGCAGACTATAGGCATCACTGTGTTAAACTGCAGTGGGACTAATCTTAAGTCGGACTTCATGAGCCTTTTGGGTGCTACTTCTACCTCCTCTATGGGGCAGGGCTTTCCAGCTCCCAGGCTCCCTCAGCCTTGCAATTGATGACCTGGTCACCACGTCTAGTCAGTGCAGAAAACGTCTGCTACAACTCTTTCTGGTTTTAGAAACCCTTATTTTTCAAATGAAGAGAAAATGGTGGTTTCGAACTGTGAACCTTGTGTTGGCAGCCCAATACTGTTACTACCAGGGCCCAAGGTTGCTTAACAAGCAGCTTTCAAATATTTCACTAGTATTCCCATCAACTCCACTGCGTTCAAGCAGACTTCTGCTCACACCGACTCTAAAAGACAGAGCAGAACTATCCCAGGATATAAAGCGTTACAGAAGCAGACAGACACAACTCTTTTTAGTACCTTCAAACTACAAATGCTCGGGTTAGCAGCCGACTCCCTAACCAGTGTGCCATCTTGGCTCAATTAGCTACTCCAAATCAAAACAACCAAACATTGCCCTCACTCCAATTCTGACTCATGGCGACTGTATCGTTCAGGGTAAAATGGCCCTTTGTGGGTTTCTGAGACTGTCACCCTTTATGGAAATAGACAACCTCATCTTTGTCCTGTGGGGAGGCTACTGGTTTCAAACGGCTGATCTTGTGTTAGCAGCCCGGTGCATAACCCGCTATGCCACCAAAGCGCCTCTTAATTGCTGCTGGTTCCCCAAACTCGTCACCTTCTTCTCAGTGTCTGAATTCCTACACATGCTAATTCCTCTCCCTAGCATGCCTCTCCCTTCTAACTGTAAAGTTAATACCTTCCTCTTGTGTGATGTCCTGTGACGGCATGTACGTCTTTCTCTCCCACTGTGGCTTTCTCACACTGTGTTGTGATGGCTGTGTTATTGACATGTTATGGTTAGTCCCCGGAAGGATAGCTGTCTCTTATCTTGGTGTATTCAGCACCCAGTAAAACGTCTGCTGCATGGTAGGGAGGCACTCAGGCATATTTGAGTGGAGGCTGCCAAGTCTACCAGGCACAAAGACTCCATTTCCTTAATAACCTTGCCGTGACAACATGCTTTACTGCCGCTCACCTGAGCAACTAGTGGGACCACGCTAAAGGAAAAGGGTGTCTAGGATGGAAAAAGGAAGTGAAAGAAACTATACCCCTCCCCCAAAGGATTAGAGAGAAAACCAAAAGAGGATGCGTGAGGTGAGACAGAATTCAGCCTTCGGCCCTGGGTCAACCAGGGAAATGCTAAACACAAGAAGCCCATCTGTGTCCAAGCTCTAGAAAGCCTGTGCCGAATCCCAGGCAAATATTTTCATTCCTTAGTTTACACAGATGATATGTGTATATATTTAAATTTTTAATACTACATCGCTTCCATCTAATCACACTCTGCTAGGCATTGGATGGAAGCCTCAAAGATTAGAACCTTGTTAACCACATCAAGGCATGATTATATTTCCAGTCAAAGTGCAGGTCTGCACAAACAGCTTCTATCGGCAAATAGAGATGTCAAAGTCGGCTGCAGAGCTGGTTTACAGTGCTGTTGTCAGCCAAATAAAATACTTCCATCCCTATTATATTCAGAAAGAAAATCTAATTCCTAAAATGTAATGAGTTTTTCACACTTCCGATGCTAAGAACTTTTTTATTAAAATGTATTTCTACTATTACATTGATTTAGCTCATAGCCAGAAGCTATTAAGGGGCAACAGAGTTAGCAACTAGACAGCGCAGTCCATTTAAAAGGGAGACCAGGTGGCGCAGTACTTAAAGTGCTAGACTGCTAACTGAAAGGTCAGCAGTTGGAACTAGGGGCTTTCCAAGGGGGAGGAAATATCTGCTTACCTAAAGATTCACGGCCTTAGAAACAGGTTGGAGACATTCTACCTTGTTGTGGTAGTTACAGAATCTGGTGTCAATTTGAGGATTCAGTGTATAGGGGTAGAGCCTAGGCTGTCAATCTGGAGATAGCCAATGAGACTTCTGTCTGGGTATAGCCTTCTCCTGAGAATTGTGGGAAATCCGGGACTTGCTCCTTGGAGGCAGAAGACACCTCTCTCTCTGCCACTTCCTGGGAGACATTGCAGAAGATAAGCCACATGGATGCAACCAGACCTCTGAAGCCAGAGAAACCACAAAGAAATACCCGAGATCCTTACAACGCCACTGGACCCAAAGACTTTCTACCCACTGGCTTGTGATTGTCCTGCATTTTGCATCATTGCATGTGTTTTGTGAGTCTGAGGAGGACTTTATAGATTGCTATTGGCCATATGGGCTAACATCAGACTTACGGCCTTGAACTGGACTGGCTTGGGATGTTTCTTCCACGTTCAATTGCTCTTGTACATAAAGCTCTTTCTTATACATATGTGTGTCCATGGATTTTTTTCTCTCATCTACCCAGACTTACACACTTGTCCTAGGGGGACCTCAGTGTGAGAAGGAACTTGATGACAATGGGCTTGATTTGGTTTGAGTCCACTTAAGAACTGATAATAAGCAAAATTAACTACAGAATTGTCATGCTTGTCTCCAACACGGCTTGTTTGCATACCTATGTAAGATAGGCATGGGAGGCAAGCTCAAGGAGAAATCAAAGGGACCAATGATTCTGGAGGGACTTGGGGGGAAGAGGAAATGGGGGGAAGGGAGCAGTGAGTAAACCACGCATAGACATGGGAACAGCTAGGGAATTAAAATTAACAACGAGGAGGACACAGAGATCCTGGGAGTGTCCGAGCAACAGCAACCTACCTGAGACATTACTAAGAGGCAGAAGAAAGGTGAGCATGATGATGAGGTAGGAGGAAGATAAAAGGAAACAGAGGAAAGATCTAGGAATCAAAGCTATGGATAGAGGTATAATCATAGGTGTGTGCATATGTGTGTAAATATATTAATTAAAATACATTAATTAAAAATAGAGGTATTGGCATATGTACAAATATTTACAAGGCAATACATTGAGTTAGTGGACAGACTTTGGGCTTCTGCTCAAGCCCTATTTCAAAGCAAGAATTCTTTGTTCTAACAACTTGGCATTCTGTGATGGTTACCCTCCCAACATGATCACTGAAGACAAAATGGGTGCACAAGCAAATGTGGTGAAGAAAGCTAGTGGTACCTGGCTATCAAAAGACATAGCATCTGGGGCCTTAAAACTTTAAGTTAAACAAGCAACCATTTAGCTCAGAAACAATAAAGCCCACATGGAAGAAGCACACCAGCCTGCGTGATCACAAGGTGTCAATGGGGTCAGGTAACAAGCAGAAGACCCTAAACAAACAAAACATATCGTTGAGAATGAGACGGGTTAGAACAGAGACCCCAAATCTATCTGTTGACAAAGGGTCATCCCCTCACAGAAGGGGCACAAGAAGGGATGAGTCTACCAAGGCACAGTATAGCAGCGGTGAAACACACAATATTTCTCTGATTCCTTTGAAACTTCCTCACCCCTTAACTATCATGACCCCAGTCCTTCCTTTCACTGAGGTCTAGACCGGAGCATGTACATAGGTACAAATAAGAGCTCACAAGACATGGAATCCAGGTCTCATAAACCTCTCAGGAGCAGGAATGGGAATAGTGATACCAAGACAGTAGGGGGAAGGTGGGGAGAAGAGGGGAGGAAGAGGGAACCCATCGCAATTAATGACATGCACCCACCACCTGCCCGCTAGAGGGATGGACAACAGAAATCATGGGGTAAGAGAGACAGCAGTCAGTGCACGATATGAAAATAATAATAATTTATAATTTATCAAGGGATCATGATGGTGGGAAGTGGGGGTGAAGGAAAAATGAATAGCTGATACCAAGGGGTCAAATAGAAAGTAAATGGTTAGAAAAAATGAGATCTATTTTTTAAAATACTGTATATAAAGCTCTGTCTTAATATACTAAAGGATCGCCATTGTAAGAATCAACTTTTTTAGAAAATCATTCAAACTGTTTTATTTCATACACTTAAATTAGGCTGGAACTATAAGTGACCAGGTCAAAGATAGCTGATTTGGTACTTTCCAGAATGTTTGGTTTTTATTGTAGGTGGTTGTTGTTGTTAAGTGACATTGAGTCAATCCCATAGTCACTTTATGAATAACAGAACTGAACACTGTGCCATCCTTACAATAGTTCCTGTGCCCGAATTCAGTGTTGCAGCCACACTGTCAATCCATCCCACGGAGGGCCTTCCCCTCTCTCCTCTCTACCTAACACAACATGCTTCTTCAGGGACAGGTCTCTCCTGACAAAATGCCCAAAAAAGACGAAGTTGCACTATGGTTATATATTTCTATTGCTATTTTAATCTAATCTCCTGATCTTCACAACCGCTCCATCAACACCCCCAGCACAGTACACTGCGTACTCACCCACTGCCCTGTAGTTAATTCTCACCTCTAGCAACTCTATAGGACACATTTGAACTGCCACTGGGCATTTCTGAGGCTGTGAATCTTTACGGGAACAGAAAGCATTCTCGCACAGAATGGATTTGAACTGCTGACCTTGTAGTTAGAAGCCCAACTCATAATCCACTACACCACCAGAGTTCCTACATTGCACCCAGTCCTTGTCTAATACATGTTATTTTGCATGCATTACCAACTCAGAGAGTCACAAAATTTTAAGACAAAGAAATGTTCTTTGGCAACCAGTTACCCATGCAGTGACGCTCATAAGAACGGATCACAAAAACAGTATCTAAGATGTATAGTCTATCTAGTTTTAATATGAATTATTTTATATTAGAAAGCTCTTGAATGAATACAACAAAAATAAGCGATTCTGGCTATAAAAGTGGTGGATAGATAGATAAACTGGGATGTTCAGTACATATCTGGAAGAAGCATTTGTCTCTGGGGAACACGTACCATAGAACTTTGTGCATAAGACAATAGTTTTACCTAAGTAAGAATCAATGACTTTCTAATTTTAAATGTTCCACTCTTACATATTCCTTTACTTACTTAGTATCTCCGATTGGATCTCTCTCTGATATAGACACCAAGCTGTGGAGGTCATTCTTCTCTCAAAATCGGTCTTTATTCCTCCAATATTCTCATTCAATAGTCACTTCCTCTACCCATCCACTGGTTCCAAAGTCTTAGAGATGCATTTTCCATCATCTATAACCATAACTATTATCCCTTGGAATTCTACCTCCCAAATATGCCCAGAACATCCCAATGCAACTATCTTTGCCCCTCAATTTTAGTCAGTATCACTTCTTTTTCTGGGTTATTTTAAGAGTTTTCTAATTGGTTGATAATTTCTAACTCTGTGTATATTCATTGTCTTCCATCTCTGCACACACCAGTCAGGGTTAACTCTAAAAAATAAAAATGTCACCCCCAACTTAAAATACTCCATTGTTTTCTTATGATGTCTAAGAAGTAATCTTTGTCAGGGATTATAGTTTTACACATGATCTGGCCTTTATATCCCTTTTCAAATTCTACTCACACACGTCATCTTGCTGTTCTTCTCATGCTTAAACTTTATTTTTGCTTTTAATCTATGACTTCTTCCCATCAGTCAGGTCTCAGATAAATGATAATTTCTCCAGGAAATCACATCAATCCTCTCCCCTTCCTCTATTAGAAGTACTTCACGTTGCATGTCCTCAAAACACCCTGAAAATTTTATTTTACCAACAACAAAAACAATAGGCTTGGGCTTGTCATTGCACATGCCTTTGTATTGGATTTTAAAACCCCAATGCCTAATATATTCCATTTTAAAAGCTTTTTTTTCCAGTAAAATCAATACCACGTTGTTGACAACACTTCTGCTTTCATTATTTATTGATGCATAACCAATTTGCTGAAAACTCAGTGACTTAAACAAAAATGCCTTTATTATTTCACAATTCCACTGGGTCAGGCTCAGCTAAATCCTCTATTCCAAAATCTTCCATGAAACTCTAATCAGAGTGTTAACCAAAGTGGTGGATATTTTAAACCAGTTCGAGAGTAAGGCTACACATCCTAGCTCACTCACCTGGTTGCTAGTAGAATTCATTTCCTCACTCGTTCCTGAGCTGAGGGCTTCTGTCCTTCCGTGGTTGGTGTCCAGAGCGGGAATCTCCAACACAGCAGTTAACTTAACCGGAGTGTGTCAGTGTAAGTCAAGGTAACCTTGATGGTAGATGTCATCATCTTTTGTAACCTAATCATGAAAGCCCCATTCCATCACTTTTGCTGCATTCCTATCTATTGAAAGCAGCTCCCAGTGCCCAGTCCACGTAAAAGGGGAAGGAATTGAAACAGAGTTCTAGAGTCTTCGTTCACTAGGTACCAAAGCAAGAAGCTGCCTGTCACAACTTTCTATCAGTTTTTCACATCTATTCTCTGACTCCTCCATTCATTCCTCACCTAAAGCAATGTCAGTTTCATTGTATTCTGGGGTTTATATTTGTAAAGTGTAAGTATATTTCTTTAAAAAAGTATATATTAGCATGTTTACTAGTTCAAAAATGCTCAAAGAGTAAGAATTTCATATGGTTCAACCGAATGATATTCTAGGCAGAATATCATGTTCCTTATAAAAACCACTTGTGAGACAAAAGTATATGTGAGTCAATGCAAAAACATCACCCCAAATAAGCGCCCAAATCAAAATCATCTGAAAAATTAGAAGTATCCTAACAGAAAGATTTCAAATTGAAATTCATATTCCTTAAATGAGTTCTCATGCAAAATATTGCAGAATATAAGGGTTTTGAATATGGAAGCTTTAGAATTCAAAATCTAAATATTCGTCTTTGTGCATATGTACCATCAAAGATGTTGTTGGAGTGACAGTTTTTACAAAGCACATGCCCCGCTAACTTGAGAGTCTCTTTCCTCTTCCAGCCAAGACAGCTGTGCATGTACTGCCTGCATCTGGAAAATGCTCTCCCATTCTCTCAGCATCCATTGCTGCCCTTTAACAAATGTGAAAACGAGCGTTAAAAGTATTGTGGTGATCAGAGTGTTCACTAGAATCTGAAGATGGATCACTCCCTGAAGGACTCAATTTACAGGGAAAAAATAGATAACTGCCTCACTGCAGAATTCAGAGACTAGCAAAACAGGGCACACCAGCGAAGTGAATTAGAGATTACAGGAGATAAAACCCCTCTTTAGAAATACATAATTAATTAAGTTTCGAGTCAATGCCCTATAAACTGTTGATGGAGTCCAAGCGGTTGACTGAAAGCACAAGAATGAAAGGGCACTAATTCACTTGGCAAGTTCAAGGTTCCCTTTATTAGCTTTGACTGGAAACGAAGGCTTGGCTAGTCCTTAAAGGCACAATGCCAACAGCAGAGAATGCATCGCTTATATTTGGAACGACATTGAAGTTTGTGATTACTTGAAAAAGCTGGAGAGTCTCTCAAATGCAGTCATGCTCAAGCCCCAAATCCCATCCTGCAAATCGCTAGCGAAGCTCAATACACTTAAACCCCTTCCTGAGGAATTGAAGGACCAAGGAAGGAAGTTTGAAGAGAGCTTTCCAGCAATCGGGGAAATATGCTGATCACAGGAGTAATGACTGTAGGTGTAAATGACAATGTGATCGCTTGCTCCCTGCACACTGTAGTCCGTAGAAAAAAGAAGGGCTGAGATCCTCTGCTTTGCCACTATGAGCAGGTGTGAACAGCCACTACCAACCCAAATTGTCACAGAGAGCAACCTGCTACAGACTAGCACATTGTAAATGCAAGGCGATACTCTTGGGGTCTGTTATTTTCTTTGGAAAACAATACAAGTGTGAACACAGTCCAAGTCAACACCCAAGAGAATATATTTCCAGCTCACTTACAGTACAAGAAAAAAAAAATATATATATATATATATATATATATATAACAAAATCAGACATTGTAATTTAGCATGTTCCAATATTTAGTTAGTGACGAGACAAATTTCTAGTAGCATCTCACAGGTAGATGCTTTGGAATTTGCCTCACTTGAACAATATCTTTAATCTTACTATGTTATACTAAAGGATTTGCATGTGGGCTGTCATTCTTTGTGATATAATTTTCTTCTTGTTTATTTAAGAATCCATATATGGAATGAGGCTTGTGAAACTAAGCTTGAAGCAATCTAATTACTTCCAAGATCGGATACACGGGCACTTTCTGCAAATGAGTTCTGTCTAACCGCCTTGTAGGGGAGATTAGTGACTCAAAACAAGAAAAATCCTTAAAATCAGGAACCTTGATGACCACGAGTCCCATGAAAAATTCCAAGTGGCTGCTTTGCAGTAACTAGCATCCCACAGGGAATTTTTGAGATGTTCATCAATTTAACGGTTAAATTCAACCGAAGAAACTAAGAGGCTGACCAAGACAAGATTCCCCTTTATTAAACAAATAAGGAAAATCAACATCAAGTGGTAAGGGAACTTCCTAGTGTGGTTAAAAAAATTTAAAAGGCACCTCAGTAGTCAGACAGTGAATTTCATTTAAAACCCTGAGTGAAATACAGGTTTTGTACTTGTTTAGAAATTGCTGAATTTTTCTAGCCAAATAAAAATAGTTTTCTATTTGTTGTAGAAAATTCAGATTTTATATTTTTAAGGAAAAATTCAGAGCTATTGTTTGATAGCCTGGAACAATGTTAAAGCCAATAGTTTCAATAACAAATGCACTCAGCTTTATCTTTACCAGCTTAAAATATGAATACATAATGCTTCTTTGCTAATCATCAGGAAAAAGAAAATATATCCAAACAGAAACTGGCAATCTTCTGGACAACAAGAATACAGCAGCAACAATAACAAAGTGCTTTGAGTAAGAAAAAAAGATGTAGAGACATAAAAGACATATTCAGAGGCTATGACTGATAGAAAAAACAAATACGGCACCATGGTTCTAGTTATTAAAAGTCCTTTTAATTAAAAGTCAAGTCAATTTAATGGACATAAATGTGTACGGTGTATACCTAATGATCTGGGGTTATTTGAGAGAGAAATTTTGTTGACTAGTGAGCTTTGCACAAGCATCTATAGATAATATTGTCCTTTTTGTTGTTAGCTTCTGTCTGGTCTACACCAATTCTGGCAACTCTACACACACAAAAAACCAACAGTTGTCTGGCCCTGAAACATCCCCATGATCCGTGGTACATGAAAACCCGGTTGATGGAAAGAGTTGATGTATTGGATGGTTTTCAGAAAGAGACCATTAGGACTTTTAGAATGGAGGCTTCCCTGACACCTGTTCAGCATCTCACAGGCTTCCATGACATAGATGGTGGCTGCTTAGGAGGCACATTGACCAGAGTCAAACCTGGGTCTCCAGCAGAGAAGTAACATCAACTAGTAAACCAACCACCCATCTGTCTACAGATAAATGCTATTCACTGCCATCGAGTCAACGCCAACTCATTGTAACCTTACCAGACAAGGCAGAACAGCCTGTTAGTTTCTGAGCCTGTCACTCTTTATGGGAGTAGAAAGCCTTGTCTTTCTCCCAGTAGCTGGCGGTTATGAACCGATGGCCTTATGGTTAGCAGTCCAAGGTATGACCCCCTATGCCACAAAGGCTCCCCTATAGACAGCAGATGCTCAATCAAATTTTGATCAAAGCACGGCATACATTGAATAATAACTTAAAAGGAATGCTTAAAAGAAACATGTTATTTCTATTTGGGAGGCCAGAGGAGAGAGTAGATGGCTTTTTGTAAAGCATGATCATTTTAGTACGCAGGTACAGCCAATAGGGCTCTGGGGAAGGAACACAGGCTTGGCTTTTTTTTTCCTTCTCCTTCTTCCCTTATAAAGGAGCTTAAAAGAGACAAATGCATGCTTAAATCATATTATTGAATTCTGCTCCATGTCAGAGCCTACATCAAATAGAGGCTTTATAGCCTTCCTAAGTTCAGGCAGCCAGCCCATCAGAACTCCTACAAGCCTCTTACTGCAAGCACCAACAGGATTTCCAGAGCAATGCATCCAATGTGATGCAAACAAAGCCTCGGAACACAATTATTTGATAACAGCTCTTTCTTCACTGTCGGGGGTCAACAGAGCATTCTTCTCTTTTGCGTCTGCTTAGATGATCAGTTTTTTAAATTAACTAAAAACCAAGATGGGGTAATTATAGAAAACATTGCAACACAGCAGGCATAAGACTGCTATTCTTAGAATTCCTGTTTACAAGGATGGCATTTGGCTGGATCTGGGACCTTGGGTTTGGGGAGCCTCCGCTCCCGCCATTCTCAGAAGGAAGATTGGCTCTTGAGTCATTCGAGACACCTTTTGAGTCATGTTAGTAGGTGTAATTATTGTTTGCTTTTGTTTCCTTGTTTTGCAAGGAAAAAAATGTTAGTAGTTAGTAGGCTTCCACATACTTAGTTGACCATAGTCACAGTCATCCAGATATGAAACATTTCCTTTATGATTCTGATTATTGGGGGAAAAATCTACTTGAATTCTTCATGGTTTCTACACAATCATAAGGGTTAGGTCTTAAGTAATTTCTGGTTTGAATACCAAATATTCCCCTGAAAATGGTTCCATAAGAATTTGTTTGCAGTAGTCCCAGTGGCCTAACCTATATGTACAAAGAATGTAATTTATACTGAACAACTGGTTTGCTGCTGGGGATCTGGAATGCTGATATGTGGCAGGGACAGGTTACCTATGTGGCCAGAACCCCAGAAAAATCTTTAAAGAGTTTCCTGCCCAGCGAGACTTCTCACAGGCTCACAGAGAAAGCAAGTACAAGACTCCATTGAGAAAGGATTCTTGGCATCCCATAGACTTTATCCCTGTCTCTTTCTCCTTTTCAAATAATTTTGTTTTCCTTCCATGGAATATTACAATGAGTTTGATGACCAGCTGAGTCCTGTCAATATTCCTGGTGAAACACTGAAGCTGAAAGTGATCTTGGATATTACTGTGTAGAGAAAGAAAGTCTTAACACTAAGGTCAACCAACTTACATGCAAACATGACAACATTACTGTGGCATTCCTTGATATTTCCTTTATATTGGAATTCCTTTTTATCATTTAAGATACTGCAAATGAAGTGTTGTCATAGAGTTTTCTGCTTGCTTCTTGCTTTGTTTGTTTTAATACTATATTGACCCACTTTTAAGGCCCTGGCATAGGACCAGGAAGTATTTCATTCTGTTGCATATAGGATCACTATGAGTTGGAACCAACTTGATGGGACCTAACAACAACAAAACCAACAACAATAACAACAACAATTCATCTTTGAGCTATCTACCTTGTGCTTTGCCAAAATGGAACATTCAAATTTTATTGAGTAAAAGAGGGGGGTCCCCCCCAAAAAAACATTGAATTCTTTTTCAATTTTATACACATACACAACCTTGTCACCTTCAAAGCACCCTCCATTACACTTAATACATTTGTCAAATCTGCAATTCCAAATTCCATTCTTGGAAACATTTTTCAAACTGGTCTGTTTGGATGGCTGACAGCACCTCCCTCATTTCTTCCTTCACCTCTTATATGTCATCAAATCATTGACCTTTCATGTCCCTCTTTATTCATGGAAACAAAAAGAAGGTGCATGGAGCAAGGTCAGGTAAATAAGCTGTGTGGAGTAAGAGAGGCATGCTGTTTTTTGCCCAAAACTGGTGCACTGAGATGGCTGCATGAGCAGTACTGTCATGGTGGCAAAACCAGTCCCCCATCTGCCACAAACCAGGACTTTTTGGTCACACTGCTATGCAATCTTTTCAGAACTGCTAAATGGAAAGCTTGATGAACAGTCTGACCTGGTGGAATAGACTCCAAATGCACAATGAGTTGCTATGTTCAGCCATTCGGGAAGTTGATGGACATCCAGAATGAGGTTTGTCATCAATCAACATTTCATTTTATTTTGACATGAGAAAACCACTTGTACACTGAGTTTTTATCATAGCACCTGTCCTTGTGAGCTGTGTTCAATATCACATTTTTTTCCACAGCAGGAACAAAATTTCACAGCCACACATGGCACACGCCATTCTCTTAAATTGGCCATCACAAAAAACAATTGAAGAGTGAAACTGCTCTTATAAAATATATTTAGTGTGACCAGAGAAAACATCCAGGCAGCCCCTCTGGGTGCACTAACCCAGAGCGAGTGTGCTCGCCTAGCAGGTAAAAACGCATTCTAGGAAAGCTCCACCAAGGGGAGTTTGTCCAGTTTTTTTTTTGGGGGGGGGGTACCCTTCACATATTATGTGCCATGTATTTGTTACTTAATTCCACATAATTCCCTTCAAAAATGTTGATTTAGAGAAGTTAAATATTTTTGTCAGATTGGATATCCAAGCAACAGGGCTCGTATTGAAACTTGGAGCTGTATAAAATCCAGGCTGTTTCTACAATGCCTATCTGTGAACACAAGTAGCGTTTCTACTCCGGGAATCCTTACAAGTGCGAGGACATATGTGCCTACTTCTACATTTAAAACTATTTCCCAGAAATACTCAATAGACCCTTAAAGGGCAGTAAGACTCGAAAAAGTACATTTCTTCTCCAAATTATTCAATAGGATCATTGTAGATCAACTTAAAAGTTTTTAATGATATAAAACTAATAAAATAAAGTAACAGTAAATATTAATTTAAAAACTAAATAAAAGTGATAAATGAAACCATCTAACTATTAATGACCTTGCGATTACATTGACCATGTTAACACTTAAAATGAAGTAGAAACTAATGATGAAATGATTAACTACGCCATCAACTTTTTGAAGAATCCTTGTAAGAACTGTTTTTGTTGCCATTCGGTAGATGTCTTTGAAGTGATTCTGACTCCTAGCAAACACTCGTGCCACAGAACAGAGCCCTGACCAGTCCTGCGCCATCCCCACAATGGCTCCTGTTTCAGCCCATGGTTGCCTCTGTCAACCATTTCTTTTGGGCTGACTTTCTGTTTTCTAAGTAAGACTTCCTTCTCCAGAGATGAGTTTGTGCTGAGAGCATGGGAAAAGTTGGTGAAAAGAAGTCTTGCTTCCTGACTTCTAGGGAGCATTCCAACCGCGCTTCTTCTAAGAATGATCTACTTGTGATTAGGGGACTTCACGTATTAATCGATGTTATTAACACTCTAATTCTAGAGTGTGAAATTTTATGTGGTCTTCATTTTCCATGGATCAGTTTCCCGTTGCCTGGGAAGAGCCTTACAGAACACCATGGCTCAGATCAGTCTCCCTTGGTCTGCAAAGTGGTGTCTTTGCTCTCTAACACTTAAAAGAGGTATTTGCAGAGTATTGGCCCAATGTAATGTGCTGTTCAAAATACTAAGCAAGCAATATAGCACTGACAGAAATATATTTGTCATGAATTCCAAAGTGACTATAAGTTTTCATACCAGAAACAATCATTGATGTCAATGGATATATGCCAATAACAAGTTACTTGGGCTTTAAGATGCCAAATAAATCCATAATTAACAACCTTTCTAATCTCTGTGCAATGAATGTAGTCTACTTAACCAGTCTTAATAGTAAATCAGTCTATTCCTATACAAAATATCTAGAGTCCTTTAATCATTTTCCTTTCTTAATAATTTCTTTTTATACTGATTCTTTTTTCAAAAGCCATGTAAACTTTATTATATACATGACTCATACATGAACACACTTCCCATTATCTGTATGTGGCTTATCCTGATTGTTGTTCTTTATTTGTCAATGCATCTGTGAGTTTTGGTACGAAGCAGGACCACTTCCTCCCATCTCTAGTTCCCCTGGGACTTTGCAGGCTTGGAAACAAAAAGTTCACAATATTTTTTCCTTTGGGGGGACTTCTTTAAGTGATTTTCTCATTCATGATACTCTCTTTTGGGTATAACATCTTATTATGTCTATTGCAATCTGCCTTCAAGGGATATCTTTTTTACAGAGTACTGTACCTCAAAACCTATGGCTATCATCTCTCTATATTAACAATGACCACTGTTAATTCCTTCATATGTTTACTCTAAAATGTCTGTTGTGAAAAATAAAATAAACCTGATAGGTTTCCAAATAGGATGAGATCAAATATCCAAATTCATAGCTACTGTTCACAGCCCAAAAAAGGAGAAATGTTTAGGGATGGGCATTTGCTCATATTTCTTTCAGTTGCAAACAGGTCGTCTTAGTTGTAATGCCATCAATCTACTTCTGGAAGGGTGATAGAGAATAGAGCCTGGGTTAATGTTTAATTATTAGTCTAAATGATAAGGCAAGCTTGAATAAAATTATACCACCGAAGAGAATCAGTGGATGAGCACACCTTACAAAAATAAGGTGCACGAATATTCTGAATGGTAATGGAACAACTTGGCGATGACTTAGAGCTGATTCTGATCAAGTAACTGTACAACAGAAGGCAACACTGCCTGGGTCTGCACCGCTCTCACAAGTGTTACGTTTGAGACCATTGTTGAAACCGCTGGGTCCAATCCATCTCATTGATGGTCTCCCTCTTTTTTTTGATAACCCTCTTCTTTACCAACTGTGTTGTCTATTTCCATGGATTAATCTCTGCTGATAACATGACCAAAGTATGCGAGTAACATCTCCCAATTGCTGCTTCTCAGGAACATCCTAAGTACACTTCCTCTGAGACAGATGTATGTGTTTTTCTAGCAGTCCAGAGAGCTTTGACTACCCTTCTCCAATATTATAATGCATGAGTCGGCTTTTCAGCTGTCTTCTTTACTTATTGTTCAACAAGTTAACAATAAAGGTGTGGAGGCAGCTTGTTTGTACTTGGGATATCAATTTACAAATTTTACTTTCCAATGTGGAAAATAGTACATCTAACACATATCTCTCAGCATCAATGTCAACTGAGAATAATTTTTCAAGAAAAGCTGAACAACTTTGCTCACCCAAGGATCATGCATTTATAAAACCCAACAGGAAGGTAAATCTAGGGCTGATTTAACTAATGCTTGGAAATACTAATGATATGGTTGTAAATAAATCAAGCCTGCCAAGGTTCAATTTTTTGAAATGTTTCTATTGAGCAATTAAAATTAATCAGCATAATTATTCTATAAATTTTAAGAGATTAGTTACTCACCAAGCGAAACTTCTATGTTGTGAAACAGAATGTAAGAATAGCACTACAAACATCAGGAGAAAACTAAGATTCAAATGCTCCGAAGCTGTGCCAATTAAACAACCAGCTATGCATTTTTGTTGAACATATCTGTACAAAGGGGGGAGCTAATAATTACCACTTGCTACTCCAATTTAATCAGCCCCGTTAGCAAAGGGCATACATAAGAGCTTCTAATTCCGAATATTCATGAAACGTGAATGCAAAACATGAATATTCTAATTCAAGTTATCAAGTTTCATGGAGCAAGGCCTATGCACATATTGAGAGCAGGAGAGAAGCATTTTTAATGCCCAAATGACCACATAACAATAGAAGGGAAGGAAGATGTGAAAGAAAAGTCTCGCTAATGCTAAATAGAACTGCAAAACTCGGGAAGAAAGGAAAACAAAATTCAGGCACCTTAATCTAGAACAAATCCCCAAGACTCAGAAGCCCTCGAAGCAATTCGTTAATTCTCATAATAAGGCTTGTGCACTAAAAACAAATGAATATTTGTCCTCAACTTTTCAAAAAGTGCTGGGCAGAAAATATAAAGTCCAAGATGTGGCCAAGTAGAATTGCCCCATGGCGTTTTCTGGGCTGCTGTCATCTTTACAGGAGTAATTCACCTGTTCTTCCTCCCAAGGAAATGCTGGCGGGAGGTTCTGCTTGCTGATTTCGAGGTTCGCAGCTGAGCGCTTAAATGCTCTGGTACCCTCGCTCTCCCCCGCAAGCATGCAGCTTCTCAGAGCTGATGACCGGCTCCTGCGAAGCTTACAAACAACGAACCCTCTGGGACGACTTCACTGTTATGATGGCGGGTTACGATGGAGACAGCGCGCTCAATGGCCCACAACCATGGCCGTAGGAACAGAGGTAAGAAGAGTTTCGAAACGGTTTTTGTGCAGGTAACACATTTTTATAGCCATACCACCAGAAAGAAAAAAAAACTAAAACTGTTTTTAAAAGGCGTGTTGAATTAAACCAGATAAGGATTGGGTCTGCTTCTTTTTAAATTGTTTACAGCCATCTATGGTCCAAGCCTTTCTGATAGAAAAACACAAAGGCTATAGAGGTGATTCGACAGAGTAAATAAGAGATTATATCCTTCATTTGCTATTCTCTGTCTCTAGCTTTCTTTTCAACCAAGACCCATGGTGTGCCTTGATCTATTTTAAAGACCCCTTCACATCCAGAGAGAATTCCCGTTTTTCTCACTCTAAAACCGGATGTAGGTTTCTCGAACTTGAATTTTGGAAGAAACTCTGTATTTCTGGACCTTTCTTGTTAAATCTTATTATTGTTAAAACCTCACATTCTATGTTTTTGGTTGCACAAATATTAGGCTATTTCACGTGCTGAGACTTCCCTTCCCTAATTTTTCCAGTAGCTTATTTGACTTCCTGTTCTGCATCAGCTTTGTCAATAATTTTAATCAGCTAGATGTCAGTGGTAAATTACATTTGCATTCCTCCATTTCTGCCTCAAAGTACTAGGTGACAATGAAAGCAAGGCAATGGAATAATGTCTAGTACGTGGGGAAATGCATTTTTTGGGAAATCCGGAATTACTGAATTCAGATTGTTGTGAAAGACTGATGGAGAGGACTTTATAAATTGGCATCAGATATATGGGCTAATATCAGATTTATGGACTTGGATTGGACTGGGTTGGGATGCTTTCTTAATGTAAAATTTCCCTTTATATAAAACTTTTTTATACACATAAGAGTTTCTATGAATTTGTTTCTCAGGTCTACCTGGACTAACATAACAATTTAAAAGATCAATTGGAATTTAATACATATGTCATTTCATAGTTCAATCACATCCAGCAGAATTGCACAATTACAACCACAATTAGTTTCCAAACATTCTCTTAGACAAAATTGTAAGCCTTGTGATAGCAGTCACATAGTGGAGCAGTAGCCTCTAAATAGCAATGGAATCTGGAGCAGTCATTTAGCCAATTGGACTGTCATGGATTGGATTGGTTTCCCCCACCCCCGCCGCCCCGCCCGGCCCAAATATGTGTCATCTTGGCTGGACCATGATTCTCAGTGGTGTGTCAATCATGTAATGACATAGTGTGGTAATTATAATGATCTCTCAAGGTGTGATCTGAGGGAATACCAATAGAGGATTTCATGGGTGGTTCAACCCTCTTAATCCCCTCTTAGCCCTAGACCGATTTATGGGGAGATTCTTATCTTATAAAAGTTAAAAGGAAATAGAACGGTGCAAAGATCATGGGACCAACTCCAATCAAGAAAGAAGAACTTAATGTCCCTGCACCGGGATGCTCCTGGATCCTGGGAACATGGTTTCTCTCAGGAAGGTCAGGAAAACAGATGATGAAAGGAGACAAGACTTCACCAAGAGCGGACACTCTGGATTTAGACGTTCAATACACATGGCCGCCAGGCCATAGATACAGTTGGGTGTTCATGCCCGCTCCGTGTCGACTTCACTTGTGTTCACACTCACATTAGTTTATGCAGTTTGTAATCCTGAAAGCAGCACAGGTCTTTATAAGAGCTGGCTGCAGGGCAGAGTGTTAGATCGAAATACCCATTGAACAAATCCTAAACTGTATACGAATGAACCTCAGTTTCTTAAAGCCATCAACTTGTGGTTATTTCTGTTACACAAACACCAGATAACGAAGACAGGGCAATGCCATCTATCCCGATATGTTTCAGCCAAGAGCATCACACATGTGGAGGTGTAACCTGTCCTCATTATTCACTGTTCTTGTGGAGGCATTGCTTAGAAATTCATCACAAGCCATGAGCAGGAAAGCCACCTTCTTGTGAACTAACTGCAAAAGAAATGCATTATTCACCAATGTTGCTACTTTGGCTTTTTTTCTTCTTTAAAGAATTTAATCCATAATATAAATAATTGGGAATAAATGCAAAACTATCCCTTAGCAAATGACTAAACGGAAGAATGAAGATTTACTGTACCAAAAATGATTCAAGATTTACATTTTGGGTAGCTTTTTATAATGTATTTCTTTGTAGGCAAGCGGTTTCTTCATAAGATTAAAGAAACTGCTTTTTTTTTTAAAAAAAATAAAAGGAATAGTTCATGAACAGTGCTTTGATTTGCTATTAAATGTGAACCTCTAAAAAGTCATAAATAAAATAACACATCTAACATTTAAAGCCTACCTGTTCCCTACATATAGGGAAGATTCAAGACCCTGGAGCATTAAATACTTAAGAGCAGGGGTAGGGCCAGTAGGGCAAGAGATTCAGGGAGCCCTAAGGCCTTCTCCCTGCTTGCTTTGAGGAAACCTGGGAAAGCAGTGGTCAACATGCTAGGCTGCTGACGGACAGTCCAGAGGTTCTGACCCCAGCTGCATGGGAGGACAAAGTGCGATCCGCTTCTGTAAAGATCCCCAAACCCCGGGGAAGTTCTCCTCATTATCACCCGGTCACTCTGTGCGGAGGCCTCTCCACTCACCTGCAGAGATGTTTGCTGCCTTTGACTGCGGCAGGTGATTTAGGCTTACAGAGCTCTGATCAGGTACGACTGCTGGCAGGCCTAATCAATATGCAAACAGACTTGAATCTTGTTTGGACGTAGACAAAGACAAATAAACTAACTTCTGTTTTTAAGAGTTCCCATGGAGCCTGAAAAAAATTCTAAATCACCAGTAAAAAAATGTAGCTTAAAATTGCTTTCCTCATTTCTGAGATTAACTTTTAATCTTCTGAAACAATAAGAGAATGCTATAAAAGAATGCATGCTGTATCCATGTGTTCATGTTAGTCTGTTCTTTGGTATCATTGGTGCCTGGTGAATTGATTCCTTTATTAAAAAAATTTATTTCTCGGGAATAACATAACATAATGAGATTTATGATACTAATATCACTGTATTCTTTAATAGAAAAAATACGATAATGTTTTCCAAAGAAGAATACTGTCTAATTAACTCATTAAACAAGCTTACTGACTTCCCCAACACACTCCTTTAATATACTCTGTCCTCAGTGATGACAATTGCCGAATCTCTAAACTACCCATCGGTCACCAGAGGCATGTTTCCAGTCATCTTCATCTTCATCAGCCTAAATCTGTGCCTTCTCTCTTCTTCTTAGATCCATGGTAATCCGCTTGTATTAGGCTGGTGGGAAGTGCAGGCTGCATCTTCTTCGTGTGTCTCTCAGAAAGCAGGACGCAAACGGCCCTATTAGCACAGTTCTCTTGGCTCTTCGGTTGTGGCACAGGGGCACGACTGGACCTGGGTTGCTCGCGCTCATTAAATCCCCAGAAAATAGCTGCATATACGACGGAACTGCTTGTGTTGGCAGACAACATTGGTTCATTTTCACCTGTGAGGATATTTTTCATAAAGGTGATGTTTTCTAGAGCTTGATAATGATCTCCTTTACCAAGCATCTGCCTACTCCATGATTTAGCCATCTTAAGAAACTGCCAAGGCTCAGAGTCACCCTGCGAGCATCCACGACTCCTTGTCATTGGCAATCAACATTAGCATCATTTTCTTTCGTTCCTTCACCAACATGCGCACTGTCTATAGGTCTGACAGTTATAGATAGAACATTTAGCAATGTCTGCTGCAAGTTCACATGAATACTGTACTCTTTTACCTTCATATATTTTGCCAATCAACGTATCTTTCTGAGTTAGATCGGAGAGTAAATATTTGAATGTACAAACTTTTCAGTGGGCACTCCCATTTTCATTTTAAAAACAATTAAACTGTAAATACTTTGTTGTCGAAATGCTCATGATGCTTAGTAAAACATCTCAGTTCACCAACTCCCCCACTCACAGTAACCAAGGAAACTTCAGTTCACCAACTCCCCTATACACTAGTTTAAAATTTGAAAGTACTCAAACAAAAGGAGAAAAATGTTTTCACCAGATATAATGTTATTTGACAATACGTCAGTTTTTGTACAAATTGTTTAGTTTCTTTTGGGTTTGTATTGAAGTGCTTGGGAAATTTTAAAAATTCTTGTTATACATAATATGATGTGAGAGAATTATACAGCTCCATAGTTCTAGTGAACTAATACAAATAGCCTCCACATCCACCAGAGACATGCTTTGCTGATGGCTGTCTATGCTGGACACTCAGAGGACTGGGGCTTCCGTGTAGTGTCAGCAGGCTAAAATCCCCCAGTTCGTGTAATGCTGGAGTTGGAGCCAGAAGATGCAGAATGCAGAGAAATTTCTGTGCCGCTCCCTCAGTTGTGAGAACTGACTGAGGGAAATGCAGGTAAAACGAGACACCGTGACCCAGCTGTCCTCACGAATGCACGCATGGGGTCTGTGTCAATGCTCTCTTTCTTCTTCTAACCTGAATGTCTTTTCATCTCTATTTTTAGATCCCTGATAACTTCCACTTCTCCCCGGTGGTGATTTTGAAGAACTCCGGGCTAAATACGAAGTAAGAGGCCCAGGGTAGGTGCAAATTGATATCGCTTTAGCCGTGCGGGGAGTGCAGGTGAAAGCACAACTGCGAGTAGCACCCGGGGAAACATGATAATGATAGGCTCGCAGGTGTGGGAATCGAGGAAGCAGGGGCACTCAATGAGCGCTGTTTCTGGAGGGTGTTCGAATGGATATTCCAATTCTCTGTGTAAGGCCAAAAAATGTAGACAACACTTCAACGAATTTTTAAAAAATTAGGGATATCAACTTTCTAGACTGTGGAACCAAGGATACCAATTGCTTTCCCCTCCTTACGGTATTTGAGCATTTGAGAAAGATGGATACAAAGTTGCACGTTTCCAACTAATTTAATAAACCATAGCAAAGCAGGATGGCTGCAGGTTTTTGTTTCTAAAGTAACAACCTCTATTTTTTTACTTCATTAGTATCATTTATAAATATTATCAATTGTGTCTACCTTTATATTATATATTATCATTATCTGTGAAAAAAATCAATGATATTATTTTATAAGATAGAATAAATTATCTTTATCTATATTTTATAAGATCATAGTATTTTTCGATATCACTGTAATTTTTTACTTTTATAAACTGTTCTTCTTTCTCCTACTTTAATTACCAGGGATATATATTAACTTTCAGAAGAATGCACATTGTTTTTTTCTCAGATGAAGAACAAAGAGTGTCCTTTAAGCTATACTACAATGTGTGCTATGATTGAATCATTATTAACAATTTATAGTCATTTGTCCCGCATATGTCAAGCTATAGCTTCAGCCCAAACTTTTAAAACAAGAGGTACTATTTTTTTAATCATTTAAAATTTTTAAAATACTGATGTTAGGACACATCTGTAATTAGGGTAAGTTGTTGAAATTTATTGATCATGGTATAACATATTTGACCTGGTCCAACTTTACGGTGTTCTCTTGAGAGAGGAATAATTTGTGTACACTGGAGAAAAATTCAATGCCATGAAGGATTTATTTGATACGGGATTAAATATATATTAAAATGCGAAGAGCTTGTAGGTTAATTCAAGGAAAAATAAAGGAGGAAGGGATCAGGGACCATACTTTCAATAATGAAAAGAAATTGGGCAGTATTGGGGAAAAGGAGTCACAAAGCCAGATCAGAAAGAACAAGACATGAATAGACAAGCAATTACATAGGAGAGAGTTTCTTCTCTGATTTAGAGGTTGCCCTCCAAAGTGCCTGAGTCCATGTGAATGACATCCAAATGGGCATCGCTGGCAAGATAAGAGCAAGTGAACCAAATGGCACATGATGGGTACCAAGGCCAACAAGTTTCAAGACACTTTAAAATACCACATATCAAGACCAAAGCATGAGTTTTGGAATTATATTCTGTAGCTCATCCACGTTGGGATGTAACCCGAACTCTGAAGTGATGGGTAAGAGTATAAATAAGCATAACGAAAAAATGCTACTTAAAAACTACAGTGATAAAAATAAATTCTCAGTGGACAAGCTAGGACCAGAAACTCCTAAACTATGCAATAATTACTCATGACTTACAATTTTTGTATTGCATTCAGATGAAACAGTTATTAATAGGCATTTCATATTTAAGAAGAGAACCCGTACACCATGAATTTGAGTAAATTATCTGTACATCATCAACCTTAGCCTCTGTTCTCAATGCCATATCTAGATCTTTATAAAGCTATGAAGAAATATAAAAACACATATTTAGGGTTCTAATCTATATTCAACACCAGGTTTATTACTGCTGGATCCGATCCATAGTGACTATTTGAATCTACTAAATATGCATGTATTAAAGGAGAGCATAAATTAAAAGCAATAAAATTTTATAGAAAACTAGTAAGAAATTGCTTTTACAAATTAATGAGATCATCTTAAAATATTTGATGAAAAACTAATTTTAAAAGACAATTTCATTTATTTAAATAATTTCATTAATAAGAATTAAATTATTTTAAAAGAGTCAGCTCTGAATTGTTATCAACAATTGACCTTTAAAATTTTGTAGTTTCAATTGGATCATGTAAGTGACATACAACCTTCATTCATGCTCAAGTGTTTTAAAACTTTAGGATGCCACACACACAGCTCTCAGCTACCCTGTTGTGACCAAAACGTACTTTCGACCTCTTTTCATGAAACGGATACACTTGAATTTCTCATGGTCATAATACAAAAGAGGAAAATTTATTTTATTGAATAGACTCATGGCTACTTTTTCTTTTTCCCAGTTAAGGTACTAAAGTTTGTGGCACATCCTGTTATGGTTCATTGTGCTCTATTATTTTTGTGTCAGTGATTAAATGATTCCTTAAAAAGAAACATGGCAGGATTCATCAATAAAAAAATCTGCTTTCAGAGACAAAGAATCGAATTCCAAAAAATACCCACCCTAGAGGGTCTCCAATTGTAACAGATACAACATTGATTCCAATTGATGGACAGGAAATTCACTAACAAGATTTGTCAAATTGTTTCTAGCTGACCTTGCACCCTATAGTTCTTGACAATCCCACTTTCAATATCATATAACAATGTCAGATAACAAGCCAATAGGTACTCCAAACTCAATGGCATGCTCCTTTTAGCCAGCCTCAGTGACAGATAAAACTAATTCATTCAGGAAAGCCATTTAATTGCCATCTTGCAAATTGTATTTTTCAAAACTGCAAAATTCAATTAAAGTAATGTGGGGTTGAAATATTCAACAGAACAATGTTCCAGAAGGACTTTTCAAACAGAAAACACACCTATGTATATTGAAAGAAAAAACGAGCTTTCCATTTTTGGCTTTCATATTCAGCTCTGTTTGTTACATACTCATTGCATCAAATGAGTAAACAGGAAGGGGGGGGCAAAAAATCTATTATTTTGCAGCTGATTCTACCAACCAACAAAAGTTGCTAGAGAGATCATAGATACACATACATGTAAAATTAGGCAACCAAGCTGCTTTATTGCCCTGATTTAAAATAAGCTCAATCAGTCAAAAATAAAGAAGCTACAATACACAGCTTGATGAGCAGCTGAAGACAAGAATATACTCATGAGGCTTTCGAATTCAAGATACAGCTCACACAACTTTTGAATGAAGTTGAAGGGCATTTCTCCTGATATTTTTTTCTTAACCACTGAATGAATAAGTAGAATTAATATGGGGAATATAACCCAAAATAGATAACTATGCACAGATTCTTAAATATGATCCTAAGGCTTGAAAATTATAAAAAGAAAATGCTTCGCCCCTGTGTACTTATTACATTATAAAATGATATCATTTTGGAAATTCAAATGTGTGATATTTTTATACTTTCAAGAATAATTTCCATAATAGTCGGCAGTAAAACGTAAGCAATGAAGAGCTGGTTGCCAGCAATTAGACTTCAGTTGGAAAACACATACATCGGCTGTATTCCACGGCAAAAATTTAAAGGGCATTAAATAAAATTAAAAAGTCAAAATCAAGAGTCAGCATTTCACGAGTCTCAGGAATAAAGACCATCAAAAGTAACCGAAAAATGTAAACATAGCCTTACTCTTGACGGTTGCTGTCCGAGTACAGTTGTAGAGAATAGCCAACTCCCCAAACACCTTTCCCGGACCCATGGTGCACAGCTTCACGCCTTCTTTCGTCACTTCAACCTTCCCATCTAAAACGAGAGGGGGGGGGCAACATCTTAATTCTGTGGCATGCTCCGCTTCATTTGTTTTGTCAATATCATATAAGACACAATAGGATTAGTTTTTTAAATCTTTTTTTTTTTTAGTTTTTTAAATCTTACCAACAAATTTTAAATACATTCTCTCGTCATCCCTGATAATAAGTTGAGGTGTTAGTCAAAGAAGCACCAGGTAGAGACAAATTATTCCAAGCGCTGGCGTAGAAACCTATGATAAAATAGCGTGCACATGTGAAATTATCCCAAATGAGGTGGTAGAAACTATGGTGATTCCAATTTTCAAATCCTTTTGAATATGAGAGGAAAATTGACGATTTCCGTCTGTAGCATCCGTTGTTCCTGGAAACGCTCGTTTGAGTCCGGCCCCGGGATGAAGAGGAAAATTACTCTGACGTGCGCATCACTCCTTTTGGGAATTGTAAATTGTCTTTTTGGGGTCGTTTCATTTGTGTTCATTATGTAAGATCATTTTATCAGGGGATCTTACAGCTCTTATAACAATCCACGTATCAATTGTATCAAGCATATTTGTATATATGTTGCCTTCATTCAGTTCTAAACAGTTACTCTCTATTTAAGCCCTTGGTATCAGCTCCTCTCTTTTCCTTCCACACCCCCTCCCACTCTCATGACCCCTTGAGAAATTATAAATTACTTTCATATCTTACACTCACTGCTGTCTCCCTTCCCCCACGGTTTCTGTTGTTCATCCCCCTGCTGTTTGTGTGTGCGCACGCGTGTGTATGTGTGTGTGGCCATGTGTCTGTTGCTGCAATTGGTTTCCCCTTCCTCCTTTCCTCTTTCCACTTTCCTCCTGCCCTCCTGGTAAGCTACTCCAATTTATGTTCTTGAGGGGTTTATCTGACCTAGAGTCCATGTGTCGTGAGCTCTTATCTGCACCCATGTACATTCTAACCTACTGGTCTAGCCCACAGCAAAAGGCAGGACTGGGGTCATGAAAGTGGGGGGTGAGGAAGCCTCAGGGAACCAGAGGAATTGCGTGTGTTTCATCGGTGCTACTCTGCGCCCTGGTTGACTCACCCCTTCTTTGTGACCCTTCCATGAGGGGATGGCTCATTGCCTACAGATGGGTTTGAGGTCTCTGCTTTGACCCCTCTTGTTCTCAACAATATGCTTGTTTGGGTCTTCTGATGCCTGTTACCCGATCCTATTGACAACTCATGATCTCACAGGCTGGTGTGTTTCTTCCATGTGGACTGTTGCTTCTCTGCTAGATGGCTGCTTGTTTAACTTCAAGCTTTTAAGAGTCTAGACACTATATCTTTTGAAAGCCAGGCAACATCAGCTTTCATCCCCACACTTGCTTGTGCACCCATTTTATCTTCAGCGATCATGCCGGGAAGGTGAGCATCACAGAATGCCAGATTGTTAGAACAAAGTGTTCTTGCTTTGAAGCAGGACTTGAGCAGAGGCCCAAAGTCTGCCCAGTACCCCAATATATTGACATATAATATCGGTACACAACCAAATACCTCCATTTTTATGAATTCATGTTATATACATATGTACAAACCTATGTTTATACCTCTATCCACAGCTTGGCTTCCTAGATCTTTCCTCTGGTTCCTTTTCCCTTCCTCCTGCCCCACCATCACCCTTGCCCTTCTTGGACCTTAGGAAGTCCTCTCAGCTAGACTGCTGTTGCTCCAACAGCCCTAAGATCTCTATGTCCTCCTTGTTGTTGGTTTTAATTCCCTGCTTGTTCCCCTGTCTATGGCATTGTTTGCTCACTGCTCTCTTTCTTCATCTCCTCCTCCCCGCAAGACCCTCAGGAACTGTTGGTCCCATTGCTTTCTCCTGGACCTTGCTTCCCTTGTCTATCTTATAATGGTGGGCAAACCAACAATAACAGAGACAAAACAAAAGATTGAATAAAAAGAGAAAATAATAATAACTAGCAAAAAAACCCAACCCAAAGCATACACAATTCCAGGTCTGTCTGCTGACCTTTCTGACGATCTACCTCCTCACCCCACCCCAGTCAGGGGGTTTCTGGAAACTTCCCCTTCTACCTGAAGTCTATTTGGGGGGCTCTTCTGGGGATTTGAGGCTTTGCTTTGCTCGTGTAGCTGATCTGTTTTGTTCCCTTCTTGGTTCACCCCACACTGTTGCGGGGTGCTCAGACCAGACTCACTCCCTGCAGTGTGGCCCAGTATTGTCTTCTGTCATGGTATGCTCCAGCATCGTGTCTGCCCTACCATTCTCTCTGTGCCTTCGCAGCTCCAGGCAGGGACGTCATTGCTCTCTCTTTCTCCTTGGTCTAGTCCCTCGCTTTCTCTTTCTCCTTGGTTTGCTTCTTGTGGGCATGGTGGCCAGTCCCTATCCCCCACTGTAGATTTAATGCTGTCCTCTGGAGCACAGATTTCTTGAGAGGGGGTCAGTTTGGTTCCGATTGGGGCTGGCCCTGCATTATTTCCTGGAAGCTGTGGCCTCTCTGTCATTTCAAACATCTTGACCGATTTTGGCATTTTAGTTTGTCTGCTCTCCCACCCAGTGATACTGACTGTGACAGACACAGGCTGACTTGAGGGAAAAGAGACACTTGGACCATTTATATTGCACAAAGGACTTGGAAAAATAAAACAGAAAGAAAAAGAAAGGAAACATCAGCCATGGAATGCCAACTGCTGGCCTCAAGTATGGAAAGCGATATTTATGAAGAGAAAACACTTATTTCCCCAAAAGTCATGCTATGTAGATTATGAATTCTATCACTTAACACCACAGGGAAAGAAATAACATATCAACAAATCCTGCTCTCTACTTAATCCTCCTCATCTACAATTCCTTCAAGTTACTTATCCACTGTCTGCAGGAGAGAAGTCTAAGTAATGTTTGGCAAAGAATTAGCTAGTGATTGAAGGGAACTAATGCCAAATGAGCGTTTTCCAAACTCCAGGCTCTCATGCATTTATTTCACAACTGTTCCTCATCTTGGTACTTCCTGGGCTATTGAGCATTTTGGAGTGTTGACTTGAAATGAATTCCTTCTACTTTTGAAATCACCGTTTTCTTAACACAATGCTAATGAGCTTACTTTGAGATTTGACAAAATAATAATTGTATAAACAATATATTTGATATGCTAATTATTTTTCAAACACCTTTGGGGATAACATCTTTTTTTAATGTTTTTTTAAACAATTTATTAGGGGCTCATACAACTCTTATCACAGTCCATACATATACATACATCAATTTTATAAAGCACATCTGTACATTCTTTGCCCTAATCATTTTTTCTCCTCTTTTCTTTTTTTACATTTTATTAGGGACTCATACAACTCTTATCACAATCCATACATATACATACATCAATTGTATAAAGCACATCCATACATTCCCTGCCCCAATCATTCTCAAAACATTTGCTCTCCACTTAAGCCCTTTGCATCAGGTCCTCTTTTTTTTCCCCCTCCCTCCCCTCTCCCCCCTCCCTCATGTGCCCTTGGTAATTTATACATCGTTATTTTGTCATCTTATATTCAAAAAATGTTTTATCTGTACAAGTGGGTGCATAATCAACATTTCAGGGAACACTAGCCTACCCGAAAAAGCATTTCATCAGATGGTTATCATTGGCGACAGAAGGCAGTTTGGGTAAAGGTTTCCATGAAATCTAGACTCTTCTTGAACCGTGTATGTACACCTCCATTGGAATGAACTAGTCCAACCTGTCAGAGGGTCAGTGGGTTTGCTTGTGCAGGCATGGTTGGTCAAATAGTCTAGCTCTCTTACGTCTGCCTTTTTGACTGCAAGGAAAAACAAAACAAAACAGCACCCTTACTCTTGAGAGTCACATCAACATGAGTGCAGGAAATCCATCTGTTTGTAAGCTTCACTTGTCCCCGATGGCATCGCTCCCATTCTTTCAGTGGCAAACGTGCTGCTCAGGATATCTTGGCTGCCACTCAAGTATGATAGGCCAGGGCAGAATAGAAGATAGTGGCCAAGAAGTGTATAAACTCTGAACTCAGAGTAGGCGTTGAACTCTGGTTCTTTTTGTATTCCTCAGTAGTCTTGAGACCTTAGACAAGTTGCTTAACGTCTCTAAGCTGCAGATTCTTCATTCATAATGTGACAAAATAAAAGCCCCAATCTCATTGGTGGTTATTAAAATTACAGGAGATTAAACAGGTACAATGCTTAGCACTCAACCTGGTAGAAATAAAATAGTCAATAAATTCTAGCACTGATTATTGATATTGTTTTCATTATACGACCGATGTCATAAAGTGGCAACATGATCATATTTAAATGTAGCACCATATTCTTTCATCTACTACAGAAAGCGGCTCACTTGCAAACTGGATCATCTATTTTATCTTTGAAAATGAAGAAAGAAGTAGGTTTAATATTCTCTCTCTCACTGGGTGTTTAGGGAGAAAACTTTTGCAATAAAATCAAAGCCAAACGCAAAGGAGAAAAACAGAATCCAAAGCAGCCACCCGCCTCTCGGGAAGAACAGGCGCATTCAGACTGCCCTCGCGCCGGCTGCGCCCGAAAACCGCCTTCCATGGCTTATGTCAATTACCAAAATCTTGTGATAAAGGGTTTCAAGAATTAAATAGAAACGCTTCTCCAAACCCATTATACATTTTTTTTTCACTTTAAGGCCTGTGAATGACTTCCTGGTGATCTATTTCCATAAAGGTTACAGCCAAGAAACCCTCAATGGCGACAAGTTTTGCCATTTCTATTAAGAATAAAATGAAATGTCTAAAGAATCTTTCTATACTGCGGATCATGTAAAAGTCAGCCTCTATGTCTCTTTGTGTTTCGTGGTCACAGGTCTTCAGGGGGAAAAAAGACTTGGTAATCAGACTACTGCTAATCATTCTACCAGAAATTGGGGATTTATGGAACTTCAAACAATGGTGAGCCTAAATAAAAGATAAGCAATGTAATTAGGACTCCACCTTTCGCTTAGTCTATTCTAAATATTAATCTGTGACGCTATTATAGCAGAACTAATAAATTAAACATAGACATGTTCCTCTCTGAGAAGCTGCAAACTCCTCCACCAAATTCACTACCATTTTATTTGGAAAATAGTATGAACAAACACACAGGGGGCACCACCACTACCACCACCACTACCACCCTCTGCCCCGCCAAACCAAAAAAAATTTGGGGGGCGGGGGGAAGCTCTGCTGGGGGAGATTTCATAGTACATATTTTTCCTGCTAGGCGACCATCAAGCAACTTGTTCTGAGCTAGTGCTTAATTGGCATCACCTGGGAAGGATCTCTCTGGTGACAGTAAATATTTTCACAAAAGCAGTTTCGCTTGAACCTCGTTTTCTTGTGATGGCTGATTTAGGAGAACAGCATGTGGCTGTGAAATTTTGTTTCCTGCTAGGGAAAAATGCCACAGAACTGTTGTGATATTGAATAACCTTACAAGGGCAGCACTATGGGAAAAACTCAAGTGTACAAGTGGTTTTCTCATTTCAAAAAAGGTGAAATGTTGATTGATGACAAACCTCATGCTAGATGTCTGGCAACTTCCCAATTGGACAAACAATATCAACTCGTAATATTCTTGGAGTTCATTCCACCAGGTCAGACTGTTAATCAAGCTTTCTATTTAGAGGTTCTCAAAAGATTGCGTTAACAGTGGGCAACAAAAAAGCCTGTTGTGTGGCAGATGGGGGACTGGTTTTGCCACCACGACAATATACTTGCTCAAGCGGCCTTCTCAGTGTACCAGTACTCGGCAAAACAGCATGCCTCTCTTGCCCAACACACCTTACTCACCCGACCTTACTCTCCCTGACTTCTTTTTGTTTCCCTGAATGCAGAGGGGCATGAAAGGACAGCAATCTGACAACACAGGAGAGGTAAAGAAAAAAAATGAGGGAGGTGCTGGCAACCATCCAAACAGAGGAGTGTGAAAAATGTGTCCAAGAACGGAAGCACAGATTTGACAAATATATTAAGTGTAATGGAGAGTACTTTGAAGGTGATCAGGTTGGTTTATTAAAAAATTTAAATACATAGCTTTAAAACATATTCTGGGTTTTTTTGGTGGGGTATCCCCTTGTCTACAGAAGATCTTTTGCAAAGACAGTGAAATAGTTTGACCTCAACTACCTCATCAGAAACCCAACCAAACCACTGCCATCGAGTCTATTCGAGTTTATAGTGACACTACGCACAATTCCTCAGAGGCACTCAATCTCTTTTCTGTTTTATTGGGAGCTCTACAGATATTACAACAATCCACAGTTCAATTAGATCCAGTGTGATTATACAACGGTTGCCACCATCATTTTCTTTCTTCTTGCACTCTGCTAACAGCTTCCCTTTATCACTGCCCTCCCTCACCCTACCCCCCAAGAACCTTTGTTATTATATGAAATACTATTATTGTTATTCCTCTCTCCCCATGTCTTCCTCCATCCGATGTGTCTGCTCAGCTGCCATTCTGTTGTTCATTCTCCTCGAATGGAGTCATACCGCGTCGTCATTGCTATCAGTTCCCTCCCCCCCCTTCTCTTTCTGTACCTTCAGGGCACCTTTACTCCTGCTACAATCCTGAAGGGTTTGTTGATCTTGGATTTTATGCATCGAAGGATCTTAATTATACACAGGAGCATGTGCAGGTCCAACAGGAATACTGAGGTAAAACTAACACCAGAATAATCGTGGATGAAATATTAAAGAACGAAAGGATGGTATGTTTTTCAACAATGCTGCATTGCACCCTGGATACTCCGATATGGCCCTTCTGTGAAGAACTGTCCCATTATCTTGCAGGTGGTTTGTGTGTCTCCACTTGGTCTATACTCCTTCACATCAATTTAGTTGCTTGTTTTTGAACTGCTTATACCTATTTCCATGGACACCTCTGGATCACACAGGCTGGTGTGCTTCTGCCATGTGGACTTTGTTGCTACCTTGCCAGATGGCTGCTTGTTTAACGTCAAGCATTCAAGATCTCAGATGCTATTTATTTAAATAGCTACACACCATAAGTTTCTTCACCACACTTGCTTATGCACCCATTTGGCTTCAGTGATCATGTTGGGAAGGTGAGTATCATACATTGCCACATTACCTTATGGGAGCAGACAGCTTCACCTTGCTGGCAGGAGGCAGCTAGTGAGTTTGAACCAGAGAATTTGAGATTAGCAGGCCCCTACTTAACCAACATGACCACCAGGAAACTCTCTCATTCATTAATTCTATATATCTATATCTATCATTTGTCTAAAATTACCCATATTCCACTAACTGATCTGTTTTAGCTGATGAGCAGTTAATCTTTTAACTGATTATATTTCTTTTTCTCATTTGACCAACCTCTAAAAATTACATGTAAGCGTCTGGAGCTTGAAGTTTGGGCACTAATCTCACTTCCGTGTGCAACTCGTTTTCCTGGCCTTATTTGATGTTTGCTTCATTTTTCATGCCTTAATTCACTTTTTAAAAGGCTTGCATAAATAATTACACACATAAATAATTAGTGCTGGTAACAACAGGTTGTATTCCATATTAATTAGAATTGTGAATAGAATCTTGCCTAAACGTAGGGCACATTTGAAAAACAGCAGTTGGAATTTACTACACTTTTTTTCTAGGTTTTGTTAAGCATAACCTAGATACAATATATTGACAGTCGTCAAAGAAGTCAGGACGATGGCAGCATAAAACAGATCAGAGTGAACCAAACAAAATGAAACTGCTTTGTTTTGTTTGCTTTTTTTAAATAATGAATGGAAACAAAATAGTAAACAAAGCATGGTGTGCATAAATTTCTATTCTGAGAAACTGTGTGGTCAACTCTCTCACACGTATTTTGTGGAAGAAGCATAAGTAGTTTAGGAGGGTCGGGCAGATGGGGCTTAAAAAAAATCAGGTGCACACAATGCTTTAATGTGGGTTCCTTCAGAGACATTTAGAAACATTCCAATTAGACCATAGCCCAGTAGAGTGAGTCTGTGTTGTGAAATGTAAAATTGGTTATGGCTATGCACAACTTCACACACTCCAAACCCAACTCGCGGTCATCGAGGGGATTCCAAGACAGGGGAACTGTCTCTAAGGGTGTCTCACACTGTGGTTTTATGAGACCAGACTTCCCCCTCAGAGCTGTTGATCTCACAGTTATCAGCCCAAAATGCAACACACTATGCCACTAAGGCTCCCCATCTAACCTTGGAGAAAGAAGTACAATAGATTTACAAATGAGAGCTAGGCTGGGTGATTCGCTTAACAACGCTAAGAATATGGCGTGTGCACTGGATATAGCAGTGAGCCCCCAAGTCCACCTAATCAACTTACCAGCATTAGCACAGTCATGAAGGAGGCCATTCCCTTAACTTGTTCTCCTACTTCTGATGCATCTTCAATTTGTTTTAGACTGAATCCACTGCACAGAAATCCAACAAAGCTCTGAAACCTAATGTGTGAGTTCTGTGCATCATATAGGATGGATCACCATGAGTCAGAATCCACTCAATGGCACCTAACAACGGTGTGGTTATTTCGATGGTGGGAGTGTGCTGGGTGAGATATAGGTATGGAATGAATTGGGGATGGGGGGCAAGGAATTAGGTAGCTGTATATACCACATATTTTTCCAGGGATTGGGGATGGCAGGCGAGGAATTAGGTAGCTGTACATACCATATATTTTTTTCCAGGGCTACAGCAACACTAAGGCACCCTGGAGGGTTAAGTATGTAGGAGCCCTGGTATCATAATGGTTACATGTTGGGCTGTTAACTGCACAGTTAGCAGTTGAAAACCACCAGTTGCTCCTCAGAAGAAAGACAGGGCTTTCTACTCCAGGAAAGAGTTACAGTCTCAGAAACTCAGGACAGTTCCATCCTGTCTGATAGAGTTACTATGATTGGACATCAACTCAGTGGCAGTGAGTTTGTCTGTCTGTCTGTTTTGGGAAGGGTAAGTATTAGGCTGCTAAATGTGAGGTCAACAGTTAGACTTCCCATCTTGGGGGGAGAGGAAGCTACCTGCTCTAGGAAAAGAACAGGTCTACTCTATTTTACAGGGTCATTATAAGTTTGAGTTGATTGGAAGGCAGTGAGCTATTTACATCACACTTAGGAACAGCCCAGCGTTGAGGATTTAAGATAATTTGTTACTCATTTCAGGGATATATTTTTGATTAGTTTGCTTCATATCACTTCAATTAATTTCTATTTCCTTAAAAGTAAAAGTTCCTCATGAGCACTTATTCTAATAACTATTGTAATTAATCTGATGAGAAATTGTGAATGAAGTGTATGTAACAGAGAAAGAGACCAGGAAGAAAGTCTCAGGAGGTCTAGTAAAAGAGATGCCGAACGCATCAAACTCAACCAGACTCACTGCCGCCCAGTTGGCTCCGACACACCGGGACGCCTTGGGTTTCCAAAGCTGTAAGTGCATACAGGAACAGAAAACCTCTTCTTTCTCTCCTGCAGTAGCTGGTGATTTTGAACTACAGACCTTGTGCTTAGCAGCCCAATGCATGATCCACTATGCTACTAGGACCCTTTATCTCTTTAGCATAGAGGATTTAATTATTTGTTCATTGAGGCGGTTTCTTAATCCTCTCTCCAAGTATGACTGAATCTACTTTACACTCATGTCTCTTGTAAACATTTGGAAAAAGATCCAGTCCTGAAAAAAGATCCATTTCCTAGGAGATGTTAAAAAAATCCAAGCAGCAAAGAAGGAAGGCATGGGTGACCGTGGGGATTTGTAAAGTGGGAGAATTAAAAATTATGATTAAATTAAGAAATTATGAGAAAGTAAGAACTCATGAATTTGTAGATAATCTTAGGCGAGGACACCAGCATTTTGTTAAGCTATCAAATGGGTATGTAGCCCAGTTTACGTAAGTGTCAAGGCTATTAGAACTTTTAGTCTTGTCAGCAGATAATGTTGGTTTAGTCAGAAATTAAGGCTTCCTAATACTAGCTACCTGCCTCCCAGAATCCAAACGTGAAATGCAAGTGAAAAAGAGTTTGATGTGGGGTTTAGCATTCTACAAATATTGATAGTCAATAAACAGATCTGGGAACAATCACGTAATTCCCATGGTGTCTATTTGCAATGTGCACAGGGTCTAATAACTGTCCCTTGATGAATAAATTAGAATACTACTAAAAATTACCCCGACTGTGTGTGATAGCCTCTGCAGTTTAAGTATGTTGCCATCTATCGTCCAGAGACACACACACACCCTAAAGCAGAGTCAACACCCCGGCTCATTGACTGAAAATGTATTAGAATTATGTGAATAAGTTATGGTGTTGACAAAGAATACTGAAAGTACTATGGATTATCAGAAGAACAAACAAATCTGTCTTAGAAGAAGTACAGCCTGAATCAGAGCAAAGATGGTGGGACTTCGTCTCATGTACTTTGGACATACTGTCAGGGGCGGCCAGTCTCTGGAAAAGAACATCGTGCTTGTGAAACAAAGGGTCAGGCTGAAGTCGGAAGGCTCTCAGGAAGATGGATTGACACACCACGAGGGCTGCTAATATACATAAAACCAGCTTTCTACCATTGAATGTGATCAAGTGACACTTACATCTTTAGTCCAACAACAGCACCACTGAGGCTGACAGCAGATGTCATTTCTTTTAGGTGCGTTCGTATTCCCTATGGAGCCAGGTCCGAGAGCGATTATGAGCTGCTCTGTGAACCTAATGGCCTGCAATTCAAACCCCCTAGCAGCTCCAAGGGCAAAAGACTGGGCTTTCTGCTCTCCTCAACAGTTACACTCTCAGGAACCCATGGGGAACCTCACTGTGAGACACCATCGACTGGAGGCCAGTGAGAGAGCGAGAAGCAGAGTTGAGAGAGAGAGAGAGAACCAAAACAAAGCCCAATCATGTGCTCGGCAAAGGGCTTTCCACATCCACAAAAGAATGAAAAAGAATGCTTTTCAATGTGTTCTCTCAAAAGCGTATGTACAAATGACCTGGAGGTGAGAGAACATAGTTTGAAAGTTATTTCCTGTACAGTAAATTTTAGCCATACAAGGAACAAAGTATCGATACATGCTGCAGCCTGGGAAAACTTTGAAAACACTACTTAGTGAAAGAAGCTATCTTTAAAAAGACCACTTATTATATGACACTATATATTATGTGGGATCATGTCTTATATAATTCCATATATTATTTATATAAAATATCAAGAATAGGCAAGTCTACAGAGGCTGTCATTATTGGTATCATGGACTAACGGCTGTCTAGTAGAGTCTAAAGACCCCTGGTACTGCTGTGGGGAAAGCATTAGGCTGTTAGCCATCAGGTGGGTGGCTAAACCCAGCAGCCACCCAGTAGACACGCTGCAAGGGAAAGATGAGGCATCTGTTCCCGGAACCCAAAAGAGCGGCTCTGCTCTGTCTTGTGGGGTCACTGCCACATGGAATTGACTGAAATGTAGGACAGAGAAAGATGGAAGAAATGAGATGTGACTAATAAGTGATACAGGATTTTTTGTTTGTTTGGTTTGGTTTGAGGTAAAGACAATGTACAATACTTTCAATATACTAAAAATAGTTACTATATTTTGTACCTCAGAGAATTGTACAGTATGAATTTTATCTTAATAAGAATAATTTACATTTTTTATCTGTTTTTAAAACAAAGTTTTAGAATATGATACATAATAATTAATTATATGAATAGCCAGTAATATCACCAATATTCCTGATGTCAGATGGTTTCGGTTGAAAGCAGAGAATCTCAAAAAGATACCTACTTTTTTCATGGACTACGCAAATGCATTCAACTGTGTGCATCATAACAAAGTATGGCTATCCTTTAGAAAGATGGGAATTCCAGAGCACCTCGTGCTCATATAGAATCTGTACATGGATCAACAGCTTTTTGGGCAAACAGAACAAGAGAATGCTGGATGGTTGAAATGTGAAAAGGTGTGCCCCAGGGTTGTATCTCTCTCACCATATTTATCCAATCTGTCCACTAAGCAAATAATCAGAGAATCTGGGTTACATGAAGAAGACTGGGGCATCAGGATTGGAGGAAGGCGGAAAGCAAAGAGGACTTGAAGCGCTTGATGATGATCAAGGATTGAGGCCTTCAGTACAACTCCAAGGATTCCAACTCAGTGTAAAGAAGATCAAAATCCTCACAACTGGACCAAGAGGTAACATCATAATCAACAGAGAAAAGACTGAAGCAGTCAACGATCCACAATCAATGTTCATGGAAACAGCAGTCAAGAGATCAAATGATGCATTGCCTTAGGCACATCTGCTGCACAAGAACTCTTTAAAGTGTTGAAAAGCAAGGATGTTACTTTGAGGACTAAAGTATACCTGACCCAAGCCACGGTATTGGCTCACATGCATATGACAGTTTGACACTGAATAGAGAAGAGTGAAGAAACTTTGATGCATTTGAACTATTTTGGTGGAGAAGAATATTGAAAGTATCAGGGACTGCCCAAAGAGCCAACAGATTGCTCTTAGAAGGAGTACAACCAGAACGTCCCTCAGAGACGAGGAGAATGAGACTTCGTCTCACGTATTTTCAATGTATCATTTGGGGAGACCAGTCCCTGGAGGAGGACATCATGCTTGGTAAAACTGAGGGCAGCAAAGGACGTGTCAATGCCTGTTGTTGAGGCCCTCAATAACATGTATTGACATAACGATTTCAACAATGGGCTCAAACAAGAACCATCGTGAGGACGGTGTAGGACCAGACAATGTTTATGTAGTTCTGTATAGGATCACTGTGAGTTGAAACTAACTGAACACAACTGACAATAATGCCATCAATAATATCACAATATCCTTCACGAGAAGGTTCAAGAATGAGAAATGATTTAGTCTCCAATTCAGCATCATAGCCTTTCTTTAGTCTCTTAGGACAAAACCCCAAATCAAACTCAGTGCCATCTAGTCAATTCCGATCCATAATGACCCTGTGGAACAGAGGAGAACTGCCCTATAACATGTGTTTTATAATATGGGCTGTAGTCCTTCTGGAAGCCTATTGCCACATCTTCTTTCTGCTTAGCAGCTGGTAGATCCAGATTGTTGATCCTTCTGTTAGCAGCAAGTACTTAACAACTGCATCACATGACGTCTTTCCTTTAGGACAATCACACTAATAATTTTCACCTTGTATGATGCTTTCTTTCTGTAACTTCTGCCTGTGGTAGTTACATAATCTGTGTCAATTTGAGAATATTAAGAGTGAAGGGGTGGAGTTTAGCCCGTCAATCAGGTTACAGCTTGGTGACCTCATTTGGAGGAGCAATGGAGATATATAACTCACTGGAGGCCAGAATCTCTCTGCTTTCGCTCTCCCTGCTTCATATTCCTGCTGACAAGTCACATGAAGCTAGGCGGATGGAAGCCAGAGCCCAGGAGTTCATTGACCTACCCGAAGACCCATCCCAACACTGAGATGTTCCCAATGCCACTAAATCCACAAGACTTTGCATCCACTGGCCTGTGATCTTCCTGCATTCAGCATCATTGCATGGCTGCATGAGTCTAAATAGAAATTTATGGACTAGTATGGACATATGGGTTAATATTGGACTTATGAACTTGATCTGGAATGCGCTGGGATGTTTCCTTAATGTACAATTGCTCTTCGATATAAAGTTCTCTCTCACACACATGAGAGTCTGGATTTGTTTCTCTAGTCAACCAGGACTAACACACCATCCCTTTTCATTTCTATTCAGTGAGGATACTAATTATCCTTAACTTAGCTGTGTCACCAATGACTACAAATGTCTTATAGTCAGCAAAACCCGCCCATGTTTGCAACCTGACATCAATTCTTTCTTTGATTCTCTAAAACTAAACTAAACTAAACAATCAAGCTCCTGAAAAAATATCCTGTTGCTAATGAATTCACACTAGTTCTATAGGGTCAAATTCAAATTCATAGTGAGTGTGTCCAGCATTCCACAAACTGGGTATTCAGGTACTTAACCTTAGTCAGTGACATTGTCCCTTATCAGCTTCTTACTCAAGCTTCAGAAGATAGATCAGTGGTTCCTAATATAATAGAATTCAAAGTACTGTGAACTTGAAGACAGACCATTACATATCGATATTTACTAATCACCAGTTGAAATGTAGAATTTTCACAGCAATAATCTACATATTAGGTTAATAGTACTTATGAAATTTGTTATTGATAAAAACTATATTTTCTCATTAAATTATATAAATATTTGTTCTAGAAATCTTTAAATATTGTTTATAATAATGGCCCCTTCAAGCTAAGGGCTATTATTAGACCCACCATTATAACTTATGCATTGTACCAAATAAAAACACATCTATTGAATCACAAATGTGTTTATATTATTTTAGCTACTGATTTTATAATAGCATTTATTTGATAACCTGGCATAATTTATTCTACATACTTCAAAATACTTTGAGATGACATGGGCAAAATTCAGACTGGCATAGAAAGAGAATACTCACTCCTGTCAGATACACTCTGACTCATGGAAGCCCTCTTAGACGGAGAACTGTCTTGTGGGTTCTGAAGCAGTAATCCTGATATAAGCCGACAGACATGGTTCTTTATGTCGTGAAGTTTCCGTTAGCAGTCAGGTGCTTTCACCACTGTGCAACTAGGGCTCCTTGGCTAATTGAATAGCTAGATGTCTAATGTCCTACACACATGTGTAACTGTTTCTTTACCCTGTATTTGATATGAGTATAGAGTTCTACAATGTTTCTACCACAGTGCCAGGATTTCATAGCAGTACTTACACAACAAAAAAAGACAGTGCCTTTCTTTCCAAGTACCCACCTTCCTTCTCTGTACCATTTCATCTACATTCCCATTTCATTTACAAAAATCTGTCTCTAGAGTATTTCAGGGTGCTCATCCCTGATAATATTACACTAACTCTGCCATATAAATTTAAATGTCTGTGTGAAATTGTATTTACTAGTTTACGTTGTCTTCAGATTTGTTTATATTCATGCCATTATATATTTTTTCTTTCTGATTAAACTGAATTTTGTTTATAGTAGTACTTTCTTTGTATCACTTTCTCTTAAAATCTGATTAAGGGGCTAATAATTATTAAATAATCCTCAATTTATCTATAAAAGATGTTTATTAAATGATATTAACAAATTATTCTAATTGATTAGAATATTTGTAAAACGTCAAACACCACAAAGTCCATCTCAACATTTGCCAACTAACTACAATTGGCTCCATTGACTTTAATGAACTACGTGGCCACATGGTCTATGTCCTCTCGCCCAAATTACTAGCGGTTATCTTGTTAGGACATCTATGGTCACTAAAAGGGTAAGGGAAGTTTGTGATTCTAACAACACAAATCAAATTTTAAGAAATAAAACATAATCTAGAAAAATGAATTAAACAGAAACTATAAAAACAGAAACACTATCTTGGTGAAGAAAAAATAACTTTATCTAGGAAAAAATCTTCTGCCTATTACATTTATGTTAATTATCTTTCCACTCTAGTATTCAGGTACTTTATTTTATAAAAAAAACCCTTAATGGGTTTTTAATATTTAAAGGGACATGAATTTCTACCTTGTCTTGGGCAGCAATAAATTAAGTTCAAAACCTAATTTCTATAAAAAACATTATTCCTAATAACCCAGACCATTCATGAATAATTTATTCTTATAGAAAAATGTCCTAAATCATTTCTCTTTTAAAATTAAATCACCTATAAATGATATCAAAGTCAATAATTCATTTCCATTTTATTCAATCTGCTGATTTACATCAAGAACAAAGTAGTATTTTCATTTCAGCGATTAGTTTCTTTTCTTTTATAAACTCTTTCCTACAATAGCCATCACCTAGGTAAATAAATAAAAGGAATCAGGCTTCGGTCTCAGGTCAGGGAATGCTTCTCACCAGCCACAATGTAAAATGTATGGTATTATAAGTTGAAAAGATTATGAAGAAGATATAAAGGTAATGCTATGCATCCATCATAGTTATTTGGACCTGAAATACACCAAAGTAATATTGTAAGGAAACTTTGCTAAGTCACGTGATACAGAAGGCTTTCGATGCAGCATGATTCCAAAGTATGTTTGAACACTAAGAAAGCATGCTATCTTCTGTATCACTGCATCTTCACAGTTAAAATAATATTTCAAGTTCACTATTAATAATATTTCAACTTCACATTTGAATTAAAAATAATTCAAGTTTACTATTCTTGGGCCTTTATTTTTAATGTTCTCCTAACAGACTTTGAAGTTCTTGGTCTCTAAAGAGGAAGTATAAATGCATGAAAGATGTCATGGGGCCAGTTGACATGCCAGGATTATAATGTAAGAATAAAATTAAAACTCTTCCGTGAGAGCAAGACTAAAAGCCTATGTAAGTCCCTCATGCTTCCCACATATTTTATTCATTACAAAGTGCAGAAACAACCAGAGAATGTGTCTCTACCTTGCAGAAATGAGAAAACACAAGAAGCATCGGTCTACTTAGCCCCATTTGGGCAGTGTACCAGTATACCCCCAATTCCACCTTTGTTTAGCTCAAATTCAATTGCTAGAATAAATAAGGTTTGGGGTAGCAGAAAGCTAAAGCAAATCCTTGAAAATAATTGTCCAAAACAAAATGCAATGCATCATAGCTTTTTGTATTAAAGCAAGAAGCATGAAAACCCATTAATAAAGAATTCTCTTTTCTATAAAAAATGGCATTGGTTTGTATCAACCAGAGACATGATTTTAGTACATGAAAGGGGCAAAAAGGCAACCTAGAGACAAATTTACTTGGTGGCTCTCTTTCTTTTTCTCTTGAAAAATATTATAGGCTGGCACTTAATAGTTAAATTTGATGAATGAATAAGGATCAGACACGTCAGCTGTAGAGTGAGTAGATAGTCCAAACCCTAAGAAAGAAACTAGATGAATTTCAGACAAAAGCCATACTGCCTCGTTTTTGGCAGCACGCAAGTGTCAAAAGAACTTGCAAACACAGACAGATGACAGACCTCCAGGGGTAATCTACATCTGTGGTGAGACAGTCAGCATCACAGACCGCAGGGAAACCTGGAACCCCCTATCCCACTGCAAACACGAATATCAACCCGATGAAAGGGCCCATTTCTTCAAAGGGGCAAGACTGTATTGTCCAGTATCTCTCTGCTCCCAATATAAATGTATGATGCCCTCAAAAACATTAGATCTTAGGGTGAGCAATTATTACTCATGCATATTAGGAGCTGTCCTACATAAGCTACATTTTTAAGCATGTCCTTGAAGATAATGAAAGGTTGCCCAAAGTATTCTCAAGAGACGTAGTATTCTCAACAGACATAGTATAGCTGTTTTCACCAAGACAAGTCTTGCAAAGACATTGTAATGCAAATCAGAGTCAGTTATGGTTTCCTGCTCAAAAGACTTAATTAGACAAAACTCCATGCCCATGTATATAATTATCTCCAGTTACAGAAAGGGTGGAGAGTGGCAGAAGGAATGTGGGCATTATCATGTAGAGGATTTAAGAGAAAAGAGGGAGAAAGAGTTAGAGAGAAGGCACAAATAAAATAGAAATTAGGGATGGAAAATAGGGAAGAATAGAAAGGAGTTACAGATAGGATACAATACAATAAAACAAAAGGAAATGAAATAATTCAAGTTATCAGATATTACAGTTTAGGATTCTGGTGATCCGGAGTTATGTGTTTGATATTATAGAACTTTTCTTATTTAGTTCCTAAAAACTGACCACAGCTGAGCCTAAAATGATGCTAAGTCTTGTAGACACACCCTGCTGCGACTCAGGCACACAGTCCAAAGGGCTATTTGTGTTGGTTACGTGATCCTTCAGTCACTGGATGAGGAAGAGAAATGGGGTGAGGTGGACAGTGATGGTGTCAGGTAATACCAAGCCCACAGTTCCTTAACTGCTCTCCAAACCCAACATTGTTTTCTGATTTGGATTCAAAACCTGACCTTCAACTGTTGTTAGGTGCCTACTCAGTGCAAACCTATGTCTAAGAGAAGAAAAGAATGCCAGACCCTACACCATCCTCACGCTGGCTATTACTGTATATACTAGAATATAAGCCGACCTGAATATCAGTCAGGGCACCTAATTTTACCACAAAAACTGCATTAAAAAATGCGCCTAAAATTCAGCTTATACACGAGTATATACGGTATGTCTGAGTCCTTCATTGCTGCCACAGTGTCAATCCTTAACTAACAAGCAAATACATGTAACCCAACTAAACAGAACTAACCCTTGAAACCCACTGCCGTCTAGGTGATTCCAGCTTGTAGAAACAAGAAGGGTTCCTAATGTGTCAGTCTTTCCTGGGAACAAACAATCCCATCTTTCTCCCACAACGGTTAGTAGGCTTGAACCACCGATGTCCAGGTCAGCAGCCCAACGCTTACCTGCAAGAAAACAAGAGCTGCGCAGCCTGGCTCAGGAGAATGCTGACAGTATCTCAGACAGCCTCCTGTGTGAGTGCGCCTATCTTTACCTCCTTTTTGCCACCCTGTCCTCTCCCCACCCCTCATGGTGTACGTAGCCGTCAAAGTCTGCTTCTCTGGGTCATCATGGTGTCGTGTGGTAATCGCTTGGATGAGGTTGACTTTGGTGAGCATAATGTCTTCCAAATCCGTCCACATCATGAGGAGCCCGATGGTTGCATGGCTTTATTTCAGAGGTGCATCATCTTCCATTGTCTATATGTCCTGGAATCGATTTCTCCATTCCTCCACAGATGGGCTTTTCGGTTGTTGCCCTCTTTCCGCTCTTGTAGATCACCGTGAGTGTGCACACGTCTGCTCTGATTTTGTCCTTGAGCTTCATGGGCTATGTACCCAGCAGCGAGATTTCAAGGTCCTTGGTCTTTCTACTTGCATCAGTTAAAGGGTGTGTCATATTTTTTCCATCCGGACTGCACAATCCTACAATTTCACCAGCAGTGTTTGAGCACTGCAGTCTCTCCACATCCTCTCCAGCACTTAAAAATTGTTCCTGGGAGGTGGTATTGCATCATTGTTTTAATCTGTATTTATTTTATAGCTAATGATCATGAATATTTCTTCATGTGATTCTTAGCTGCCTGGATAGCCTCTTTCTTGAATTTTCTGTCATGCCTTCTGCACATTTACTTTATATTAACATAATGTTCGAAAATGTCTGTTTGCAAAATATCTTTGTCAAACCAACAAACAAAAATAGATGATCTAGATTAGCCATTTGTCTGATATATTATTACCAAAGTTGTTGTTTTTTCTTCCCAATTTGTAGGTTCTCTCTTCACTCGTGTAATGAAGTCTTTGAATGTACATACATCTCCCATTTAGGGAAGGTTCTAGTTCTCTATCTTGTCCTCTGTACTGCGGGTGTTTTTCTTTAAGTTTGGCAGTTCATTTATACTTTGTATTAGGCCCCTTAAATTTTCCCTGTGTTTTCACAGATGGTTTTTATAGCTCCAGGGTTTATATTTAAGTCTTTAATCCATCTAGACTTTGTGTGTATACATGGTGTGAGATATGTCCATATATTTTGATACAGAAATGTCCATGTGTTTAGTGATAGCAGCTAACTCAGATCCAAGTGAAGGTATTATAAATAAAGCATGTCCTACATGGACTAATTAATTTTATTTTTCTAAAATCCGAGAAAAAGAATAATTGTGAATCATCTCAGTCCAAGATTCCAGAGAAGGACTAAAGACATTTACTCTTTTACTCTGGACAATACTGTTCCTGTATAACGGATGGGATCCTTGGGTGACAGTCAAGGAGGGAAAGGGGTGTACTGCAAATGAAACTGCAGTGAGAGCAGTGAGTTTGGGAATATATGGAGTTCTTACAGTCTTTGATTCAACCATAAAAGTGTCTAGCTAGGCTGATGATGATCCCTAAGGGGAGCTTGTCATCTTCCTCAAATGTAAGATCGAGATGGAAGAAGTAAAAAGCTAAGGCTGGACACCTCCCTGTTAGGACAAAGTTATACAAAAGCACACTACCTGATGAGAGAACGCATGCAAATCCAGTGACTGATGATGCTGTTTTGATTTAAAATTAAAGGTGGCAAATAGTATGATTTGGTTCATCTGAATGATGCAGATCTTAAAAGATTGTTAAGAAACCAATGCATCTCAGACATTTATTTTAAAAGCCGCATTTAAAAATACCTTTTTGAAGACTATAGAAATTTACTAGATGACAATTATCAAGAACTAAGAAACAAAGAGAGGAGAAAGACAAAACTAGATTTAAAATTTCCAGGTGAAGAAAGTCAAAGTAATGAAACAGCAAAATTAGGCATTTATTTCTGTCAAGTTTTGTATGCAGCTATAGGGGAAACCCTTTTGGGGGAAGGAAAAAAATCTGGCTTTAGGAAGTAAGAGAATTAACTGTGCAGGAGACTAACGTATCCAACAGTGCATTTACACATACTGAGTTATTCATGATCTGAATAGTCCATTAAAGCATTCTAAATATCCACTTTTATGTAACCATTTATGATGGAAAATTAAGACTGTCACATAACTGAAAGAAAATCCAGAACATTTGAATCCATAATTGCAACTTTGGAACATCAAGGATAGGGGCAATCTTATAAATTTGTATTTCTAATTTTATGCATCCAGTACATCCAAATATTTGCTAATTGAATATAGGGTAAATGTGAAGATATTTCTTCAGAGAGATGAGGTTGGTTTTTGTTGTTATTATTATTGTTATTTTAGTGTCAAACTATAGCTGCAAGACTATTGTAGACCTGGGAGAATTATGTGTCCAGTAACTCAAGGCATTTTAAGACTTATGAATTCTTCCCCAAACATAATGTTAGAAAATGTCCTTTTGCTAAAAATATCAAAATCAAGTAATTATCTACTTTTGAATTTTAATGAATAGGCCATCTGTTCATTCAAATTGACAAAAATGCAATTTTTCTACAAATTAACTACTTAATGAGATGTCCCTTGTGACAATATAGGATTCAATGTTTGATTTGTTTGCTTCCTGGTTAATTTGAACTTAAAGGTGACACATAGCATATTACACAAGATTTGGTCCAATGGGGTATGCATAAATAGTTTTCCCGATCATGTAAGAATCAGAGTATATGTTCCTTTAACAGGCTATATTTATAATGTTCAAAAGCTAATTTTTATAACCATAATTTCTACCATATTCTATTATAATGAACTACTAGGAAGGAAGAAAAAATGTGTCCATGTTCATCTTTGGCAATAATAACAAAACTGCAATTTCTAAATATATTTTGTCTTGTGGGTTGTCATCAGCATAAGGAACTAAAATCGCCTTCCTTCTCCGTCCATCTGAACACACCTTGATTCCTTTGAGTTATGATTTCCCAAAAGGTAGCCATTTGCTACATGGGGCTACTTAGAGACAAACTAACTAAAATAAACAGAAATTCTAATGCAGATCCTTGTACATGCTAGCCACAGGCCAAGCACACAGCAGCTAGCTGGGCCAGTGGCTCCCATATTAAATAGTAGAGACATTGCTATCCATTGAGACCGCTTTATTGGAGGGCACTGTGACAATCTGCTATCTCCGTAAGCAACCTTCCTCTGAAGCATCATTTCTTCCTTTGGTACCACACTCTAACTCTTCATTTCCACTCGCAAGCCTGCTTTCAGCTTCAAACATTCTGAAGTTCTCGAAAAAACATCCTTCTGTTGGGAAACTTGACTTATCTGATATTTCCTTGGGCTTTCCTAGATCCTTAGTGGAAAAAGGGAGATGAGTTTTGTGTACCATTTTGCAAACCAAAAGCAGAGTTGGTGGTACTTCATCCAGAAGGCATCCTAGTGGCATGGCATCCACACAAAGGATACTTTATGCATACCACCGTTGAAGCTCTTTGTCTAAAACTGAAAATACGATTACATCTGAGGTCTATCTATGATCAAATTAGTATATCCGATATACTGTGATCAAATTGAAGTAGGACTGAACCAGAGCCACCTCACAGGCATGGACCAGTAGCAATTTTACCTGTGTATACTCCTTCCATATGAAATTGTCCTTACAAATGCAACTGCATGTTTAGGAGGTACAATGTAATTGAATGTTTCCCCCTTTGCATGTCAATGTGGTTGCCAGTCCCTTGCCTCTAAAACACACAAAGACCCCACTTGGACCTGCCAATAGCAGTATTCCTCTTCAGAGTCTTCCAGGCTAAGCCTCTCACTATTTCTCACACTTCAAGTGAATTTATCTCAGTATATATTTTGTTACCACAATGTGCAATCAATTGGTATCGTCATTGGATGACTCCTTATTTTGATTTCCATTTGTTTCTTCTTTTTTAAACCATAGTTATTCCATTTATATCAAAGAAAATAGTCTTTTTTTTTTTTACAAAATCATTTGTCTAGCAGTTAATGAGTTCAAAGGGGCTATTTTCAGATCGAATTAAGATCTTTTTTTTTTCAAAAAATGAGTATATTTTAATTCATTTCCATAAGATGGGTTGCTTTGTTAAAATGTGTAACAGTTACTCCCTCTCCACTTTCAGGCATACTACATATACAAGGAGGTTCAAAAAGATCATGAGAAAATGGAACTAAAATACAATGTAATATTTTAAGCCCCTTCATATTGATTGAAGTACTAATGCCCATATCCAGCTCCAGGTCAATTAACCTAGGATCCCAAGAGTGTAGAGTGTTGACTCTCATCGTTCTTAAGCTCTCACATTACTTTCATTTTTCTGACACACTTGGACTTGAAGACCACTGTAACCATACTGTCTCTAATTTTTTTTAAATGAAAGTTATCCCACAAACAAAGACTTCCCACACAGTGGGGAGGCAGACTAGAGACCTTCCCCTTTGAAGAGAAAAGCAAATTGGTTTTCATGGAGGCCAGCCATCTGTGGCAGATGACCATGAAAGGGTCACTGAGGTCATGAGAGTGTGTAATTTCAGCCTGACAAACAAAGCAATCGGAAAGATTTGTGGTTACAGTCACACAAAATTAAATTAATGTAATTGTTAATAAATGACTTCTCGGAAGTAAATTATTTTTTCAATGAAGGCATTAAGACAGGTGCTGGCAAACATTTTTTAAGGGGGCAGATTTTGTGAGCCATGTTGCCTCAGATGCAATTACTCTGCTCTGCCCTGGTATTATTTTGAAGGCAGCCATGGACAATATACGGATGTACGAGCAGGGTATAGTCTAATAAAACCATATTTACAAAAACGGGTGGAGGGCCAGATACAACCCTTGAATTGTTCTGTGATTGAAAGAACTAGTAACACATTTCTTTCAAACTCTTGGGGTGATAGCATCCCCCAATGTCATCTTAACATTATCTCCCACCCACATGCTCTCCTACAAAGGGGGCCTTACCATCCCCCCTTCTAAAGGCATGTTCTGTTCATCAACCACCTTCATTGTGACCAGATGCTGCAACTTGATCAACAGAACAGAGTGTCTATGACCGCGGCATGCATGCTTCTACTGTGGGCCAACTCCCAGCAAAAAGCCAGCATTACATTGTACTGAGTGAAAGTATGCAATTATTGTTAATAAAAAGAAAGGGGCAGATGATTTTCTCACTTGTCTCTTAGGTGAACGAATGCATGTCTTCTAGAATGCATGGATTCTTGTTGATTCTGTGTGCCACTGAGTCAATTCTAACTCACTGCGACTCTATCTGGCAGAGCAGAGCTAGGGTTTCCTCGCTCGTCATCTGTATGGGATCAGTGTATCAGGTCTTTTCACCCACCGTGCGTTTGGTGGTTTAGAAACACGGACATTTTAGTTACCAGCCAAGGGAGTAACCATTGTTTTACATCACACATTGAGTTCAATGGCTACAGCATGGGACACCATGAAAAAGAAGGCATTGCAAGATGAAAACTTCTTTACCTGTTTTCATCACCACAGACACATTTAATCATTCTTCTGTTGAGGTTGTGGAGGGGCAGAGAACACCATGGATCAGTTATGTTGTTTGTTTCTTACAACTGATATAGGGATGGGAGGGGGAGTCATTAAATATGACTCTAGTACTAGATTTGGAAACAGAACTGCCATACAAAATGAGACAACTAATTGCATTTGGCTAATTCTAAATATAATCTGTTTTCCTTTAAGTCAATTAGAACCAAAATTGTGAGTAACTTCGTAAAGAGGCAGCCATGTTTCAGACTTGACAAAGCACAGCATCTGAATAAAAGATGCTTCACAAACTGAAAGACTGAGCATGAGACAATATACAGTGGAAGTCCAAATTCTGAGTAATTGGCGGGTTCACAATGCCCATTCTCACACTTATTGCATATTAAATAAGTCCATCCCTTGAATAAATTCATATAGAGACCTTTTTCTTAAAAAAAAAAATCATGTTATTGGGGGCTCTGAGAGCTCTTCAAACAATCCATGCTTCCATTGTGTCAAGGACATTTATACACATGTTGCCATCATCGTTTCCAAAACATTTTCCTTCTATTTGAACCCTTGGTATCAGCTCCTCATTTTTTCTTCCCTCCCACCCTCCCACTGTCCTGAACCCTTGATAAATTATACATTACTATCATTTTCATATCTTATACTGTCTGCTTTCTCCCTTCGCCCATGTTTCTGTTGTTCATTACCCTGGGTGGGGGGTGTTATAGGTTGATCATTGTGATTGGTTCTCCTTCTGCCCCCCCTCTTTCCCCTAATGGTATCGCTACTTCCATTACTGTTCCTGAGGGGTTTGTCAGTCCTGGATTCTGTTGTGTCGAGAGCTCTTATCTGTACCCGTGCACTTACTGTGATCTAGCCAGATTGGTAAGGTAGAACTGGGGTATAGACCTTTTTCTAGAAAACCTAATGGAAAGTAAAAATTTGTATGTGTGAACTAATACAAATTCTTGGTAACTGTAGCTAGGCAGGTTATTAAAGTTAGAGAACTAAATTTGACCATCTGTCTACAATTCGGTAAAGAGACAGATGGTCAAGGGCTTCATTGCCTCAAGGCAAGCCTTGGGATTCTGCATGGTGACAGCCCACAGGGAGACGAGCCTGCGACAGAGTGGGTGGTCATTCATGGATCTAGAGCAGTGGTGCTCTACCTTCCTAATGCCACCGCCCTTTCATACAGTTCCTCAGGTTGAGGTGACCCCAGCCATAAAATTATTATTTTTTGCTACTTCATAACTGTTATTTTGCTACTACTGTGAATTGTAATGTACCGGTAAATATCTGGTATGCAGGATGTATTTTCATTGTTATAAATTGAACATAATTAAAGCATAGTGATTAATCACAAAATAATATGTAATCATACATTGTGAAATATTTATGTGTTTTCTGATGGTCTTAGGCTACCCCTGTGAAAGGTTTATTCAACCCCCAAAGGGGTCTTGACCCACAGGTTGAGAACTGCTGCTCTAGAGGGATCAGGGTGGGGAAAGGACTCAGGAGAAAAACTTCCCTTTGAATCAGCAAATATTAAAGTAAAAATATGCATTCCAACCCATCCTGTCAATTTCTAAATTTTACAAAAGGGAATGTTAGATCCAGTTTTAAATTTGATGAGAGAAACTAAAACATCTGCTAGATCAGAATCACAGCTCAAAGTCAGGTCTCCTTTCCTGACCTTGATGAGGGTCTTCCCCCCTCCAAGTCTGTCTTCCAAAAAGGAAAAGGATGGATGCGGGAGGGGCACAGTCACCCCGGTCACCGGTGCCTCTCGGATAGCTGTGTGTGCCCAGGACGCCAGTCATTCCAACAACCAGCGCTTGCTGCTGGGGAAGGAAGGTCAGTAGAATTTTGCAACAATTTTCCTTCAAGAAAAGCAAATACTGTAGCTAATAAAATAAAGGAACACTTTTCTAAAAAGTGGGTTGACCAATTACAAAGACCTGGATCAGCCGACCAGGATATGTCTTTACTTTAGACTTCAGTTTTGCCATCAAGGTGACCATGCACAGGGAGAATAAGACTGAGTCTGACCAGATCCAAAATCGATGGGGTCTAGAGAAGAAGGACAGAAACTTGGTGCTTCGACTGTGAGGCTGCGAACTGAGAGTTGGCTGGTTCTAACACCCCCGGGAATACCCACAGAGCTGCCATGAAGATTACAGGCTAGGAAACTCCACGGGGCTGTTCTGTTGGGCCCATGGGGTCAGCCCAGGTGAAGGCAAAGGTGGGCTGGGTAAGGGTGGGAGCGAAACGACGAAGAGGGCTACATTGCCATGCGGAGGAGCAGGATATGAAGAAAAGTTCTTTATTTTTATCCCACCAGGAGTCAAAACACAGTTTAAATAAAATGTATGCAAAATGTCAAAGAAACAATCACCAACACGTAATAATGAAATCGAGTCATCGTGCAGTCCCTCATACCAATGGCTGCTTTAAAATGTGGGTATCAGTACAGACAGCACAGCCTTCAACCTCATTTCTAGCAAATTGCTCCACACCGCCAGGAATAAAAGTGGGAGGGCGCATTCATAAAGGGAACAACGCCCCCCCCCACCCCCACCCACCCATCTGTCCACAAACGTCCATTTCTGTCTGGTATGCATCTGAATGCAGAACTGACCATGCCAATTTGATTAGTTTCTGATTTTTTGGGGGTATTTTTTGGTGAGTGGGGGGAAACCCAATTATTTGTAAGTTCCAGGTGGCTCTTAGCTCTCTGATTAATCAGACCTGCCCTTTACTGCAATCTGGATATTTCCCTAGAGGAAATCAAGTCTTCTATTTAATCTGTTAAACTGTTCGTTTAAAATTTACAATTTGCAATGCCACGTGTACAATAAATCTGGCAATTATCGCAAAGTAGGCTTCTAGAATTCAAAAAAGTAAAAGGCAGGCAGTGCCTGAAGGACAACAGCGGCGAGGAAAGCAGGCTATGAGTGAGAGAGGGAATGAATGCGAGGCGTGAATGACAGTCTGATGGAAACACCCTGCCCGGCTGGTCACCAGGGGTTCCATCCTCAGGGACAGGCCATGCTGATCGTGAGCACCCTGCACAGGGTGGCATCAGAATGGTGCTATAGCTCTGTGGCCTGCCTCCTACACCTCAGAACCCAAGTGGAATCTTGAGAAAACCATGAAACCAATCCGAATTAAGGGACATTACCAGAATGCCTCACCAGTGCTGCCAAAGCCGTCACAAACAAGTGAAGGAGAAGTGCATGTGGATGAGGCCCCTGGTGAGTCCCCGCTGACCGTGAGCACGGATGTGACTAGCCTTTATACCAGGTGGAATGCACTGGAAGGCAGATTTGTACAGATGCAGTTAGGTGCAACTTTAACACCCCATCTTGTGATCTCCCTTGTGATCCATGTGAATTTGTTCTAGTTTTAACATTTTCTTTTTGAAGTTTGAATTTGCTATTCTTGTTAGTGTTTGAAAACCTGTTTTCCTGTACATGCAATCCAAGAAGGCACCTCTATAGAGCGATTCCTTGGGGATCTGGCAAGGGAGGGGTGTGGCAATGCAGAGCTAATTCTTTTGTTTTTAATCATTTTATTAGGGACTCATACAACTCTTATCACAATCTATACATACATCAATTGTGTAAGGCACATCTGTACATTCATTGCCCTCATCATTCTCAAACCATTTGCTCTCCACTTAAGCCCATGGCATCAGCTCCTCATTGTGACCCTCCTTCCCCGCTCCCGCCTCCCTCATGAACCCTTGATAATTTATAAATTATTATTTTGTCATATGTTGCCCTGTCTGACGTCTCTCTTCACCCACTTTTCGGTTGTCCGTCCCGCAGGGAGGAGGTCACATGTAGAACCCTGTAATTGGTTACAGGGACCTAATTCTAACGAGTATCAGAACGAAAAACTCTGATTGTGGTGACGGTGGTCCAGCACTTCTTGATGGGACTGAACTATCAAACTATTGCATGACATATGAGTTATATGGCATTAAAACTGGTGGGATGGGAAACAAATGAAAAAGTCACATGTGGAAAAGTCACATGTGAAGGTAATATGCGGTGTGGCACTCGAGGGGTAGTAGTCCAATGTATTGCCATTAGGATTCTAGTCTCCTTAAGTACTGGTTTATTCCAAACAAAACATGTTTCAACATGTGTCTGGGAATTTGCCAACATAGCCTCTCAGTAATCATTTGTCTTACTCACTGTAGGGCTTTAAAGAGGGCTTCTAAAGGGACCTACTGGGCCAGCTCAAGTCAAGGCAGAGGTCAGTTTAAAGGATCATCGTGACTACATCCTGGGATTTCAATGTCATGGTCTTATTTGATTTCCTGGAAACACACGAGACAATCACAGAGCCTCCTTAGAAAGATCTTGTCAAGATATTGTATTAGTGGTACAGAAAAAAATGTCCCCATCACAATGCACATGCTCATTCTTTGTGGGTAACAAGGGCTGTCCTACAAGAATTTCTTTGGGAACCCTGACCCCATCCACCCTAGAGCCTGGAACTTGCCCCTTTAGACTTCTTTTTGTTCCCCAATTTAAAAAAAGCAGCAAACGGGAGAACAATTTGAATCCATTGAGGACTCCTAAACTGGCCCTTGAGCATTGTGTCATTGGAAGAGAGCAGAATCCTTTGGGGATGGGTTATCCACTGGCTGCAGAGGTGGAGAGTTCAAGGCAGAGAATACAATGCAAAACAATAGCTTTGTGTTTTGATATTTTTTGTTTAAAAGTAAAAGTTTCTGGGATTTTATAGCAAGACTTTTTCACTTATCCTAGTAGAACTGAACAATTTAGAGAAAATATTGTATGTTACTTGAGCCTTCTAATTACCCTTGGAAAGAATTAAACATACATAGTTCCCAAACCAGACACAGAGCAATTTAGTGACTTGCTCAGTCTCATAAAGGAAATAAAAGCAAAAGCAAAGATTAGATAAAGGTGTTTTGAATTCCATTCCAAGCGCCCATCTATTATACTGCAGCATAATTCAATTTTGAAGAAAAAAGTTCTAAGTTAGGGTTTCAGAAGAAAGATAAGACTTTGTGCAGGGAATAGAAGAGACAGAAGTCAAGCATTCTAGGTTTGGCAAACACGGATGCTACAAAATAAAAGATAAATAACCAAAAAAAAAAAAAAAGGACCGGGAGTCCCTCTGATGGGCAGAGAGATGGGAGGCCATGATAGTTACAGTGCATGGAACATCGTCCTGGGGTGCCAAGGTCTGGCTTAGAATTCTGTGTCTGAAAACTCTGGTGCAACTAACTTCAATCTGGAAGTTAGTTCACTATTCTGAACACAATAGTCTCTCTGTATGTAACAGGGAGAAGAGAAGTTAGCTTACACGTCTCTAGTGACGATTACATGGCCTACGTGAAGACGTGGATTGCATTTTATACAGAATTACGGCAGAGGCTAACAGCAGGTTATCAATGTGCCTATGTACAATCCTTGTGCCTATGTACAATCCTAAAGCCAAACCCCAGCTCCCAAATCCTGCAGAATGTGATGAGGTCAGGAAGATGCCTGTGCTCACCTCCAGAAGGTGAAGGCTGAGTTTTGATGTTTCTTTTGCCCTCAGCTCTCCTCTTACAAGACTTCCGCAGAGGCTATCTTTCAGTGACAAGTGGAGTCAAAGACAATTAGAAAAGTGTAGCTGACCCTTGATAGATATTCTCATGCCCTTCCCTGGACACTTCAGGGAGGGAGAATTGGTTTTGATAGATGAAGAATGCTTGGAGAGAATAATAGACTGGGTGAAGGGCACCATTTATGGACAAACCCTCTGTAAACATCTTCCAGTTTCCTCCAGGAGCCAGCCATCTTTTAAAAATGATCATCTTTCTTTCTATCATCAATTAGGATCCTCAAAATGATGACTTAAAAAAAACACATCCTAGGAACAAAAATAACAGCAACACCACATAATTGAGGTTAAAGAGAGAGAGAGAACAAGCTACAATGTCCAAATCAGCATTGAGAACGAGCTACAATGTCCAAATAAGTGACTCATCCCAGTTGGCTCTTCCCTCACAATAGCACACTCTACTGAAATCCGTCTTGAATAGCATTCCCAACAGACTCCACACGCCAAGAGCTTGGCTTGTTTGTCACCTTACCCTCACTTCCCAGCATAGTACCTGGCAGTAAGATAAATTATGGTGAATGCAACAACCCAGAATACAGTTTCCAGCATAGGCTGAACCAGTCTGAGAGAGGCGAGGTGTCTTAACAAGAGAGGCTAAGCATAACAAGGAGAAAAGAAATGCCATAAACTCCGCAGGATAATACGAGCGAAGAACTCAAGGAAAAGTCAGGCCAAGAGCATCTTCAAGCTTTAGCCTTATAAACTAGTAACTCTCCTGGGTTGAGGAAGGTATTAACCATTGTGCATTGTGGGCTCCTAAGCCAAGGCTTCACACCTGCCGTCGGGCACTACTGAGCTTCAGGAAAAACAAACCGAGGCCAATATTGTGCTCAGGTCATGGAGTGGTACCATTAAAGGCTAATGAGCTGTGAAAACACAAAAGACAGTCCCAGGTCAAACATATCTCTAGACTTCCCTCCCAAACTACCAACAAGGGTGCCGCTACATAGGGCTGATTCTAGAAGGTCCTCTTCCTGCTTCACTCTCACAGCATCACCGTGAGGCCATCTGCATGCCCTGCAAGCCCAGTTACAGTTGGAAGCATCTAGATACCTGACTGAGAAGAGGGAATTCATGTGTTTTTTAATAGTGGTTACAATGTTCTTCCATTCACACAAATCAGAAGTCAGGCACTTTCTCGTGGAAACACCTTACAGTGGACTGCTTGCTTCCTATGCATCACCTCCATTTTATTCCCATTAAGGCAGTACGAGATGAAGACACAAAGAAGTTAGGGGCCATTCAGCCGTGTATGATCTGCTTAGTCTTTTACCTGTGATCCACATGAAAAGCGATTTCTTAGCCACGATAACCATACAATTAGACTCGGTACACCGATTCCAGTTCTACTTCATATACATGGATGCCACAGACCTCAACATCCCATAATTCCTAAAAAAAGCGATAAGGAATCTAAAGAGGCATAAAAACAGCATATGTGTGAGGCTAATGTTGGAAACAGCTGACTGGCCTCAAACCTGCTAAGCATCCCTGCTAGAGACATACCTCCACCTAACCACTACATCTCAGTCTCATAAAAGACAAGCCACAGGGTAAAAATTGCCTTTCTCTCTGAGCAGGTGGCTTGGTTGCAACTGAAATTCATCCCAAGGTAGCTCCTAAGTTCGTTTAAAATGCACGTTTTGGCTGAGTGATCCTTAACCTGGAACAATTTCCTCTGTCTCCTGACTGGCAGCGGATACATTCATCAATGCCAGGAAATGGCATTTCCTTCAGAGACACAGTTTGCCCCTTTTCCCTCGTTACTCCGTCTCCTGATGTTGCTGTGAGCACGATGAACTGGCAGATACACTGACTGATGGCAGTGGCCTGGCTGGACAGCAGGGAGATGAAAAGGCGACCTGTAGTCTGTGATATGCATTTGAAGGCACCTGGCCTTCAGGTTAAGTCACCCCGAACCGCACTCTCCTGGCAGCCTGGCACCGCCTGCAAAGCTGGCCAGCCCTCCTTAAAGCGATGCGCTCCCCCCTGAATGGCAGCTGTTCTGTGCTGTGGGAGAATATGCTGGTCCCCGTGTCAGAAGAGGAGGTGGGGGCGACACCTGTGTTATGCACTCGTGGTGGAAGCTGGGTAAATCGTTTCCTTTCCAATTCCACTTCCTTACTGGTGCAGGGAAGGTTTGAACTGCTGACCCAAAGTATGTAAGGATGGAGATGATGGATGAAGCTTACAGATGGTAAAACAATATACAGATAACATGTCTTTAATCCCCTGCCTGCGTGATACGGATAGGCATCATGTCTGAGTATTACCATAGCAAACTATATTGAGCAGTTATGATAGGTTTAAAACACTGGTTTGTATATGGTTCTCACACAATTGTCACCAGAACAGAGGCTGTCCATGGGGTACAACTGACCTCTAGGTCCCTGATGGCTTCCCCACTGTGGTTCCTGATATCTTAGCAAGAAGAAGTCCAGCCTCGAGGTGATGGGTAGTGGGTTACGCATTCAACTGCTAACCTCAAGTTCAGCAGGTTGAAACCAGCAGCCACTTCAGGAGAACGGAGAGACTTTCTACTCCTGCCATTATAGAGAGATGGTCTCAGAAACCAACAGGAGCCGTTCTATCGGAGCGCCTTGCCCTAGAATCGATGTGACGACAGTGAGCTTGTTTGGTTTAGGTTGAGGCATTACTCAAAAGCCAAATTTCTGTTTGTTATGCATCCATTTCCTTTTATACACAATTTACCGGGCAGATGTTCTTACTGAAGGCCAGCAATATGTTGACCTTTCTATATACTACGTTAAATCATGACAACCAATTCACTCTATTGATGGCAACCACAAGGCTTCCCCAGGGCACTAAGAAGACTCCAGTTAAACGATGCAAATGCCTGGTCCACCTCCTGATTTCGGATCTTGGGCCCCTTTCTTCCATGCAAAGGGGTTGGCCTTACTGCCTGAGCTCCTGAGTAAGTATACCGCCACTCTGTCAGATGCGTCACACTAGGGGCTTCCGTCTGGCTACGGCACTGAAGCTTGTGCCTTTGGTATGTTCAACACTAGCAGGGGCCTGCGTTCTGGACAGGTCCCAGAAGAACTCCTACACTTCCAGTTTAGGAAGAAAATCCTACTCGACGCCCAAAATGTGCTAACAAAATCTTCCAGATCACAGATTCGTGCCCAACTCATTTGCTTTGGCCACATTACCAGGATAGACCAAATATTAGGGGGGTGCCTTATTTCAGTGGAGTGGAGGGTCAGTAAGGGTGAGGGGAGACTGACAGAGCAGTCGCAATTATGGATGCAAATTTATGCACATGAGGATGACATATGTCAAAGCAATATGTTGTCCTATTGCACATAAAGTTGCCACGAGTCAGGGTAGCTTTGAGAACAGCCAACAGCAACAACCCAAACACAGTATTCATTAAGAAGCACATCCTCATTTTCATGCTATTCTCGGACTTCAAAAAAATAGACTCTTTAAAACCTAGGATTCACCCTCCTTCCCCAATCACTTCACTATAATGTAGCTCTTTTTCAGAAAACATTCACACAGACTTGACATAAGCTAGGTTCTCTTGTCTGAGACTACCTAGAGACCCTGCTGGTCCTTTATGGCTATAGGGAATACCCAGACTATAGAGAGAAAGATTTATTTCATTTTCTTCGTGAAGCAACATCTTTCTTAAAGATGCTCTACAAACATGTCCCTGGCTGATGTTTATTCTAATTTCCAGGACTAGAAAGAGCGCTGATCCTATAAGCAAGATGTTTGTACAATCTTTGGTAATGACCAAGAAAGGGAATCCACTCAAAGATGCAAGGCAAAGGAAAGTGAAGTTGGAAACCGAAGAGGTGGACCATGAAAATTTGATGGAGTAATATTCAAATTGTTATGTTAGAAAAAACTATCTGTGTTGTGTCTGTGTGTGTGTGTAAAGTTATTAGCAGACACTCTAAGGTATGAATTACTTGACCCTTGCCCAATACAGATTAAAAATTGTTCTTTCTAGGGTCTTATGCCACTTGGGTGTTGCACTGTATCCAGCAGTAATCTGTAAAGTTCATTAAGAGAAAAGGCACACTGCATTCATCTGTTTGAACATCTGTTTGGCGATGCTGCTCAACTTGATTTTGTGCTTTAGCTACTAGAGCTTTCTGCTCTCAATCTCTAAAGTTGTGTTTTTCATACCTTGGTTTTACAAAATACCTGAAAGAATGATTGGGTCCCTGTTTAAAAAGAAAACATTGGAGACAAAAGCTATTGTCTTTTTAAAATATGCATGGTCATTGGATTATTTATTGAAATGAGTTAAATATGCATGATAAATGGAAGACGAACATATTTCAGTATCACATTATTCTGGAAAATTACAATTTATTGTTCAGTTAGTTATTCCTTTACTTCCTATATTAGAGTTGATGATAAAGATCTTAATTCTTCTTTCCTCCCATTAGGAATCAAATCTTACCAGTAGAATGCACATCATCAAGATGTGACTTTCCTGATACATGCGGCCGGGGTCTAAAACATCCATCAAGGGTGAAGATGAATGTATCTAATTTTAAAGTCATCTTTTGGAGTGTTAGAATCACATGCTATAAAAGTGGGAAATGCGTGTGTGCTGGTAACTAATTCCCACACTTCCTTGGAAGCATGCGGTCAGGATGATGTTTTCTTTTGTTTTGTTTTTTACCCAGAAAAATAAATAAATAAAAGAAATGAACAGGCTATAAAAGCTTGTGTTGTGGAAAATATACTGAAAGAAAGAAAGAAAAACAGTCTAAAATTTATTGTTGTTTAAATATAATCTTTTAATATTTACCTACATACTTATTTATCAAATGCCTTTCATTTCAATACTTAACAATATTGAATCATCCGATCCACGTTGCTCAATTTATTTAGATATTAATTTATCTCCACAATATTTTCATTGTACGAATTTTATATTTCAGTTAAATTTGTTTTAAAACATTTCATTATTTTTCATGTTATTATGAACGCAATCCAGAAACACTGATAACTTGTTTCCATTTTTATTCATCTCAAAATGATGTATTTTCTAATTGCTTTGTGATTTCTTCCTTAACCCATGTGTTCATGTGTTACTTAAGTTTGTTATTTAATTTTCAAATAGTTGAGGGCTTCCTAAGTTTCAGAGAATATCCTTTGCATGCTTTCATTCATTTGTACACAGATTAATTTTAGTTGTTAGCAGGTTGCCTGCCCATGTGTCCTTAAAAGAAAGTGTATTCTGCTGTCATGGCAGAGTGCATTCTACAGAAGCCAGTTAGATCAAGTTGGTTGATAATGTTTACTTTTTCTGATGTCCATTATTCCCAAGTGAGCATCCTAATCATTAGCTGCTGTCACATCCTTTTAGCCTGGCGCTCCTTTGCTACGTCTGGTAAGGCGAGTCTGGTAGGTACACGGAAGAATGACGAGGCTGTGTACTCGTGGCACAGTGGCAGCCTCGGAAACCCACAGGGCAGCTCGCCCAGGTCCTATCGGGTTGCAGTGAGTCAGTACTGACGTGATGCCAGTGAGTCTTTTTGTACATGTGTGAGTAGGTACACACTCCTTTAGCCGTTCTTTATGTGATGTTATTTATTTTACCTGTGTTTCTAATGATAACTTTGCTGGATGCAGAATTCTTATTTGACAATTTTATTGTTTCTTATTTTTCCTTTCCACATTTTTTCCTCCATACCACTTCTTTCTAACTTTCATTGTTTCCAATAAGAAGTATGTTGTTACTCGTATTGCTCAGTGTGTGTGTGTGGTTTCACTTCCTGTTTTCAAATGTTTCTCTTTTATTTATTTATTTGGTCTTTCAACAGTTTGACCATTTTGTGTCCTCAGTGTGGGTGTGTTGATAGCTCTGCTCAGTTTTTCTTAAATCTTGCTTTTATCTTGAATTTGTTTCCTACTGATAGCTATTACCATATATACTTGTGTATAAGCCGAGCTTTTCAGCACATTTTTAATGCTACGTTCACACTGCTATAGTTTTTACAATGTCCGAGGGCATGTGTTTTCCCCAGTCTCTTCTTTAAGCTTCTCTGGCTGTGAAGTACTGACTATCCCAGCTTGTCCTTTCCTGTGAGAATGACCACACCAAAGGATTTTGGGGTTTGCGTGGGGAGGTGGGGAGTGATAAAGAGTAGTCACTCTCAAAAATTTCACAGAATTTTTATTATTAGTAATACACTTCTGAAATTGTTTTATGCCTTTGTTTAATTTTCAGATCCCTGAAATAGTTTCTTGACTTCCCCCCTCCTTTTTTGTGTGGAAAAGTTCAACTAAATCCTCATGCCACCATCTCAGAAGTTAATCTACCTCTTTTCACACCTTCAGGAACTGATGATGTCAATGGTCTTTTCCAAAAAGCCAAACCTTTGCTCGGCCTGGCAATCAGTGCTAAACAAGTAAGTGCCCTCGGGTGATGTGTGTGGGCAGCTTTTAGGGCTTGCCAGGAGCAGAAGATACCTAAATGACCTAGGTTAGTGACAATATGCTGCATGGCCCCAAGACAGAAGGGAAGCAATGCGATCGCTTAACAGTTACACAGCAGGGCGCTCACAGAACCATATTACCATCAGGAAGGCAAGAGAATTCTCAGAGAAAGCAAGCAGCTCCCTAAGATGATACCAAGGTTTGTTATCTTCTCAAAGAAGTTGATCATCAGCCTCGACTTCTTTGGTGCATGGGCCCTGCTTTCAATTTGTCTCCGTTTGACTCTCTCCTTCCCCAGCCAATGAGGTTTTACTAGGACTCATTTTACTGCATGAATCCCCTTCACACTCATGGCTTTCATGGCTTCTCACCGTCTCTTGACTGTTTTCTTTCTTGTCTCTCTACTCCAATTCCATCGGCTGTTGGTTTCACATGCACACCCCTCAACAGAGAGAATCCACTTGAGTTCTCTAGGATAGTATTCCTAAAATTAAAATGTTCATTTTCATCACTTGGGAAAGTTGGTAAAATGTGGATTTTTATTCAGAAGGTCTAGGATGGGGTTGGGTAGTCTCCTGGGTAGTCTCCTGATGTTGCAGGTCTAGGGGCTACATTGACATTCGCAGTAGCAGAGTTCCCATGAGCACGGATGCTCCTTCCGGGCAAATCTCTTGCTCCAGGCACGTGGAAGACCATAGGCCAGGCTTTGGCCGCTACTGTTCTCACCACAGGTCCACCCCCCATTAATCCCATATGAGATGGACCACCGCGTGGTCATGTGCAGCAAAGTCTCGTAATGTTTCCAAAAAGCAACCCTAGGAAGTGGGAGCTTTTACAGTGGCAGCAGCTCGTCTACATCATCTGTTAGTATGAATCATATTGCACTTTTATTATTAATGGTGCATTTTCTAGCTGTGTTGGTCCAGATGAGGAGCTCCCCTTGGCATGGTCTGAATCTGCAGAGGGCTATTTTGTCTGTCTGCACAATCCCAGCATTTCTCAAGGAAGATGCAACCGGCTTTTGCTCATACACTCATACAAGGGGGATTCAAATATCCCTGGAAAATGGAATTTAAAGACAAGGGAATTTTTCTAACAACTTTTTGTGTGCTCTCCTATAGCTGTGAGTATTGCTCCTCTGTCTCAAATTCTTTTTTATTTTGACTTTGCAGCTGGATTTCTGATGAAAACAATCATAGATTCTCAAATTAACTGAATCTTGGAGATAATAGCTGTGGGGAAACAAAAGGACAAGGCCATTCTGAAATCACGGGACCTGATTATGCAGGAAACAGAAACAGAAACAAATATTCTGAGTTTTATAAATGGCCAACCAAACCAGCAGACAGATAAACCGGGAGAAAGAGGCATGCAGTGTCAGGTTAGCAAAGGAGACACAGAAGGGGCGAGCCAAATGGAGACATGTGTGACTGCCGGCTTGTCCCCTTTGTTTTCCTGCCTGGTGAGTCTGCCTATCTACAAATCATGTGATGTTTTAATAATTGTGTATACTTAGACTATGTAAAATTGAAAAGATTTCCCCAACAGCAGAAGATGCCATAAAGGGCAAATGTACACATGAAAACTTATATATACATATATTTTTCCCTTAGATCTTAAAACATGCCAATGAAATCAAATTACTACATTTATTGTATCTGTTTAATTGGACAGCACGACTCTCTCATTTTAGGCTAATTAAAAAGAGGACTTTATATAATAACCACACTTATTCCTCATAATGGTCTACCTCCCCCCCCTTGTGTCATCATAGTTTACAATGCATCTTCATTGTATTAATTAGTGCAATCCTTCAACAAATAATCAGTAAGCACCTAGTATGCGCAAAGAACAGATGTGGGCATATCACACTGAGGGAGGCCATGCACTTTGGAATGGAGGGAAAGTGTGCTCCATGGCTTTAACAAGAGAACACAGATGGAGAGAAAGGAGAACACAGAGGAATGCATGCAGGGCAATTCTGAGCCCAGGGCGATTCCACCTGTGCTTATGACCCCCTCCATTAACCACCTGCTGCTTCGGTTTGGTCCAGCATTAACCATTTCAATCCAAGCTGTCCAGAAAGGATTTTGTCCTCTGTTTCTAGCACCAAAAGCCCCAAACCAAACTCACTGCTATGGATGCTAACTCATGGCGTCCCTTCAGGACGTGGTCCAACCGTCGCTGCAGATGTTGGGTGGAGGCTATACATGATTACAGGGGCAGAGAGTCTCGTCTTTCTCCTAGTGCCTGGCAGCACATCTAACTCTAAGAATGTGGAATTTGATTTTTTTCTGAGCCACATCTTCATCTATAAAATAAAAGTTCTATCACAAGATGATCCTTGAGGCCCTTCTTCAGTTCGCTATTAATGATTCTCGGAACACGTGTAAAGAAAACAAAGATTCATTCATTTGGTTTATATGCTCAATGAATAAAGCAAAGAGAAGGAACTAAAGCAAGTGCCCAGGGACACCATGTGACTGGTTACGTTTAAATTACAAATTTAATCTGAAAGTTTAAAGACACTTGAGAATCTCATAGTGAATGGCCCTGAACCAACAGGTCTAATGCGTCACTCTCTGCTCATAAATGAAAGCAAGACAGAACTTCTGTTTGCAGAAATGATAAGAATTTCCTCCACAACGTCAAAGACAGGAACATATAGCCTGCCTATGTCCCAGGATTAGCAGGTAGGAGGCACGGGTGTTTCCTGCGGAATGCAGAAAGCATTTGAAGCCATGCTGAGCGTGGCAGAAACTAAAGCAAGCCAAGACCTGGTTCTGATCAGTTACAGCTGCTTCGAAGTCTGCTGTCATCCTACCACATGCTAGTGAGGTTCCCAAGTAGCTTGCTGCTGTGGCCCGACAATGGGTCTAAAGCAGCAACTCTCCACAAAACCAGCCTCCCAGTCAGTGGACGGGAATATGGTTCCCGGAGTGCTCCTAGGAACTAACAGGACGAAAGCCAGCCTCTCTGTCAGTGTCAGCGGGCTGGATCGCATCGTATCACTGATTTCATTTAGCTAGATGCCTAGATGAGAGGTAGCAGAGCTAGGTTTTTAATGGATAACGATGGTTACGCAGAAAATGAAGAACACCAATCACAGAGTTCTCTTCATAACTGGATTGCTTAAGCACAATCCATGAGGGTAATGATTGTATACATGTCATCAGTTGGGCTTCAGCGTATTCCTTAAGACAGTATAATAAATAATAAAGTAAAATAATGTAAGCACTACTAAAATATGATCATCAAGTTAATATATAGTTCTGGATGGCAAACGAATGCAACAACCACATCTACATTATAATCTTTTCGAAATCCCAGGAATTCAAGCATGCTAACAAGTCCCTAACACCAAGCAGGTGCAAGGGCACACGTTTGATGAATTATGGAGAAAGGAAAAGGACAAAGAAGGGAGGAAGGGAGGGACTAAGGACCGAAGATGTAGGGAGGGAAGCAAGCAGGCAGGGAGGGAGGAGGAAGATCATTAACAGTGTTCATTTAGAAATCTATTTAAGCACATATTCTCATGGACTTAATGAATGCTTCCCTCCAAAGAAATCTTGCCAGAGGGCTTATTTTTAAGACACATTTTAAATTCATTTCACATACTATAATCCAGTCAATTCCAACCCCCAGGGACCCAAGACAGGGCTTCTGAAACTCTAAATATTTATGAGAGCAGGTAGCCTCGCCTTTCTCCCATGGAGAGGTTGGTGGGCCTGAACCACCGGTCTTGTGGTTAGCAGTCCAATACCCACCCATCAGAGCCACTGGGGCTCCTTTCATGTGCCTATCAAAGATTTTAATACCATTGTTGCCCATACTTTTCTGAAAGTAAAGAAACTGTTTAAAGCTTTTTCATTTTATTTATTCTTGGAAAACATTCCACAGGTAGAATGTTTGAAAGACCTGTAATTTATAAACATGATGAAAATGATAAAATATGTATAAGATTGTATGGTATGAGTGTACTACCTACGCAGGTTCATAGCAACAAAATGCTATTCTAGTGTGATGAAAAGAGAATGAAATTAAGCCTGGGTTTAGATCTAGCGATGTGATTGCCAGTAAATGTGGTGTTCTCTGTGTTTTACACTCTCCACGGGGAAAATAGGGGGGCAGACAATCTATACGGTTCATCGTAGGGTTTTTCCACCAATAAAAGATCCTGGTGTCAAAGTATCTGCAAATTGATATTTCAATTCATGTAGCATCACAGTACACAAACCAGAAAGGGTTTTCAAAAACATATATTTTTGGAAAGCATGGGCTCAGGATACATGCCTGATGGAAATGTCAAAGATGACCCAGCTCCAAATGTAGCAAATGTGATATGGTAGTATAATTTAATATGATGAACACAGTTCAATTTGTTTTACATTTTCATCTTGAGGGTAACTACTGTTGATGTATTTGTAGAATCTGCTTTTGGCCAGTATGTTGTAAATCTAAAATAATTACAGATATCACATATTCCAATGAGCTCTGTGAACTATGTCCTAAAATGTTCTTTAGCCCTTCAGAGAAGTCACCAGGAATGCTAGACTATTAGGGCGCATGTTTCCATTGAAGGCATTATAAGAAACCAAACCAAACTGCCATCAAGGCTATAGGCGAAGGTGGAACTGCTCCCGATAGGTTTCTGAGACTGTAACTCTTTACGGGAGTAGAAAGCCCCTCCTATGTAGGTGCTGCTTTTTTTGGTCACCCTTCCTAAATTGTTACGACCATTCAGATACAAGGAAGCATTCCTTCAGAAATGTTTACAGGAGAGAGTCCATTTGAATTGCTGAAATAGCTGAGAACCCCAGGCTAGGAGTCTTTATGGTGAACAGAAGGTTTTGTGGGAAGGAGTGTAGACATAGAAATCATCACTGTGAACCAGAAATAGGAAAAACATGGGATAACTGCCTATTTGTGGAAGACAAAAAGCTAGGAAGAAAACAAATATCTTTTTGCTCATCGCTATTAGAAAGATGGTGATCTTGGAGGAGACAATCAACGAGGAAGAATGGAATTTACATTCTCAATCTAAAAATCGGGCTCTCTCATTAAAAAAAAAGAGATTACATGATTCTTGTGGTCCCCGCTGCAGGAGGGAGCACGCACCACGTGTCCAGAGGAAGTTCTGTGTGCTGTCCAGCTTCCTGTGACTTTGGAGAATCCAAGTCTCAAGGGGAGAGGCACCTGATGCCAGGGGTTTGAAAGGCAACAAAGCAACGATTGGATGAGGGTGTGAATAATTGCTCTTTCCTCTGTGTTCAGTTTCCCTGCCTTGGCAGTTCAAGGTTAGTTTCTAAAATCCTTTTGTAGAGAAAACCAAAAAATGTTACTGTGGAGATTAAGTGTGTGGACACTTTGCTAAATGTCTTCACTTGCCAATTTTTGCCCCTCAAACTGGCTGCGAGATTCCAACGCAAATTCCAAAAATAAGCTCAAGACTTGTAACCCGGTGTTTGAAGCAATTCTGCCCTACAAATCGGATTACCCCAGAGTATACTTACTGCTACAGATAGGTGTCTGCCTCACTGGGAATCCAGGATAGATAACCCCCTCAGGGCCAGCAAGGAGAGTAGAGATACAGGGAGGATTAGGGGAGGCGGGGGGGGGGGGGGGGGGGGGGTGATGAATGCGGGAATCGATCACAAGAATCAATTAGAACCCCCTCCCAGGGGGACGAATAACAGAAAAGTGGGTGAAGGGCGATGGAAGACAATGTAAGATATGGGACAAATAATCTGTAACTTATCAAGGGTTCCTGAGGAAGGGCAGGTGGGGGGGGGGGAGGGGAGCAGGAAGAAATAGGGAGCAGATATCAGGGGTTCAAGTGGGAAGGGAATGTTTTGATAATGATGATGGAGGCCTATGTGCAAGCGTGCTTGACACACTGATGGAGTGTATGGATTGTGGTGAGAGACCTGAGAGTCCCCAGTAAAAGTTTTTTGTTTTTTTTTTTTAAAGGAAGGAAAGCAAAAGGCCACAATGACACTCAGATGTGGCCACTAGATGGCAGCAGCAGGCACGCAAGTGGTCCTGGGAAAGGCCAGATCACAAGGGGTTTCTGAGCAGTCACCCAGCAGAGCAGGGCCAGGGAATTTCAGCAGTGGAGTCTCAGGCAGAAACTGTCAAGATTTCCGATGTAAAAAGAAAAAAGGCAGAAAAACCGATGGGAAACGATCTCTGAAGCCCAGGTGACTGGGTAGCCAAATCCATTCTCCCTCTCTCCAGTGGACCTGCCTGGCGGCTAGGTGGCTCTGAAGGGCTTCTGGGAAATGCTGCCACTGGGAATTGGGTGGGTAGACCAGCAGCACACCAACGGAAATGTAGCAGAATTAATATGTGTATGCCTTTTTCTCCTTCTCTTCCAAACCCTCATCCTGCTGGTGTGACAGTCAGCCTCGCTGGGGGGACATTCCACAGGTCCCAGTCCCTCGATTCCTGACCGGACAGGAAAGCCATTCCTTGCAAGACAGGATCAAGACCGACTCCTTTTGTTTCAGAATAGAGCCTGCGCCACAGGGCTTGGGATGGCTGGGGTTTAGCCTTCGCCTTTGCCTTTCTTCGGAAACGCAGCAGAACCACTTGTCCTAAAGTTCACATTCGCCTGGGACGTGGCTGGCAGCTCAGGGGACTTGGAAAGCTGACTGCAGCAATATGGAAATACACTCTGTTGGTTTTAAAGAAAAATAAAGATCTAGATATGTGTTCTGTGCCACCTCCCCCCTGCCTTTTTAAAAACATAGGGCCAATTGTAAAACCCTGTATCATCCCAATACATGTGTCTGTGATTCACATTTGACTTCCAGGCTGAAATGGTTCGCAGGCCCGCTTGCCTTTCAGACACAGCTGGGGAGTGGGTGGTGAAATAAGGGCTCGGACAATAAAAACAAACACACAATCAAACCCTGTGCCTCATCAGTCCTGACTCATGGCTACTGAAATGTGTCAGAGTAAAACTGAACTCCATAGAGCTTTCAAAAGCTGATTTTTCAAAAGTAGGCCATCAGGCCTTCTTACTAAGGTACCTCTGGTGAGCTCACATCTCCAGGCTTTTTGTTGGTTGCCTAGATCATTAACGGTGTTGTCCATTCAGGACTTGGAAGACGCTGATGGAACGGGCCCAGGAGCCCTGGGGATGTAGTGAGTAAGCACACTGGGTTGCTTCCCACACCGTCAGTCCTTTGAAACCACCATCTGCTCCTTGGAAGAAAGACCAGGCTTTCTATTCCTGTAAACAGTTACAGCCTCAGAAACCCACAGGGGCGGTTCCACCCTGTCCTAGGAGGACTTCTGAGCCTGCAACTCGTTGCAGGAATAGAAAGCCTCGTCTTTTCCCCGAAGCGTGGCTGGTGGTTTCAAGCTGCTAACCTTGTGGACAAAGTCCGCAAAGGTTATTCTTTGAACCAACATCAACTGGATGGCAGAGTGGGCTTGTGTTGTTGTTGCTCTTGCGCTTTAAAAATATTAAAAATATTCCTTCCCACCCTGCCCCTGCAACCCAAGTGTAGCCTGCCATTATAAAGTTCAGCATAGCCAGACTTTTGGGCCCTACCCCAGACTTAATAAAGAAATGCTTCATTTCCACCAGACACCAGATGATTCGTTTGCGAAATCTCCACCTAAGGAAGGATTCATGATTCTAGTAGTGTCCATATGGTAACCCACCGAGGCCGATGTGCGATTTGCAATCTCCCCTCTGCTCTTGTTGTGTCCACCTCAGCTCCACCAGCACAGGAGGCAAGCAAAGCCGTGGAGTTTGTCTTTCGTTCTGCTGTGCTTTGTCCTGTAAGCATGGAGATCTTATCTTTGGGTATGAGGAAGAAATAAACTCAGCTCACAAGTTGGTGACTCTAAACATGTGTTCTGTTCATTGAGAAGGTGGATGATGAATTATGCTGCCACAGCAAGGCATCCTTGCCACCCGGGTTTCCACAGGGAGATAGTTTTAGGGATCACACACACACACACACACACACACATTCAACTCTCTCTTGAACAAGAATCCAATTAATCTTAAATCGAACTTTCAGTCTCTTCTATTCCACATCACTGATTTTATCATAGATCCTTTCACTGCCAGATGTCTCTGGTGTAAGTGCCACTGTGCTCTCCCTTATATCCGGGCATCACTGAGAGAGGACAGGGGTTGCAGACTGTGCCACGTGACAGGGACACCAAAATGACTAACTATAAAAGTTTGGTGCCCTATTTCAGCAAAGAGTATATTATTTTTGAAAAAGGACCCAGTAGTTAATTAGGACAATAAAAGTATCTTTGTAAGCTCAGCTTACATGTCTCAATATACCTAAAAGGGTAAAGGCGTACACTGTATACTGTTTAAGCTTTTTAACACTCCCCCAAACAGAGCTGTCATGATTACCTGTTCTACACTGACTTGAGGACCGCCCGCTAAGTATGTGTCAACTTGGCTGAGCTGTGAGTCTCCATATCATATAATGACCTCCATTTTGTGAGGTGATGTAGAACCTAACCTCTGTGATGTTGATGAGGCAGGACAGTGGTGATTGTGTTGATAAGGTAAGATGGGGTTGGACTGTGAGTCACTGTCTTTGGACATATAAAGGAGCTGAAACAAGCAGGCAGAGCTCAGAGGCACTTGCTGTTGCCAAGAAAAAAGAGTAGCAGAGTCCTCCTCGTACCCACGGTCCCTGTGTGAGGACCCTGCTGGGCCCAGGGGAATACTGGTGAGAGGGCAGGCTCTTAGAGCCAGGAAAAGCAGACAGTCTTCCCCCATGGCTGGCATTCTAAATCCAGGCTTACACTAGAGAATAAGTTTGCTGTTCAATCCATCCACGTGTGGTGCTCCGTCTGTGATGGCGGTAGATAACTCATCACTGCATCGATTGCAATGGCATTTTGAATCACGCAGTTGCATGTGCATGCACTGCAAACGTGTTACCACTTTCATGGTTTGCTTCCATTGCTACCTAAGTTTTTATAGTGGCAGAAAATTTCCTTTCGTAAAAAACACTGTACTGTCACAGTCATCTGCGTTTGTGAACTTGTAATTCTTTTTTATAGAATGAAGTAGCAATTAAAGAAAAGTGAGAAATCAAAAAGTCTTGTGCTCAGTTACTAAATAACAGAACTAATAATGTTCTAATACAATGTGGAACAACTTTACAAAACAATTTTGCTGTTAGTATTCCTATAATCCAGGAAGTGATACACTTAAACAATTTACAATGATATCACATTTTATTCTCTGAATAAAATGGGTACCATGCATTCCTGAGGCTTCTGTATGGTCTGACACTGGAGGAGGTCTGGGTGGGTACGGTGGTGGGGAGACCACATGCAACACTTTCCAAAGAGTGACACCAACTCTAGAGCTGCCGCTGGCTTCCATGCCACAGGATGGATGTTAAAATTCCTCCACTGTCCCCCAGCGAGCGCTCAATGTCCCTTTGTCACCTGAGAACCCCAACTTCATTAAAAGCTCTTATAACTCACTGGTTTCTCTTTAAGGAAATCTCATGTCCAGTCATCCATTGCTCCTGAGGGCAAAACCAAATTTTTTTTATTAGCCCTTATCCCATGCAGGCAATCAGTCAATAAGTGCTGAAATATAATAACAATAATGACCAGAAAGCTTCGTGTTCTTCCTTATCCAGGGAGGTTGCCATGGTTACTACGAAGACCTTGTTTTGTTTCACTGGTCGACAATTCTTTTTACATGAGATTCCTCAGGGTGGGGGGGGGGTCTCTCTTTCCAGCTCTGTCTTCTGTTCCTTTGGGATCAGGAACTGTTGGATCTCTCACACCTTTGTCATAAACCTGCACCTCCTAGAATTTAGAACAAAGCCCATGAATTCACATGACCCTCCAAGTGCGACACTCTGCCACGAAGAGTTCAAAGCCTAGACATGTGCAAATGCCCTGCTGAAAGTCACAGCATTCTCATTCCCAATAGGGGGCACCTTGCAGAATTATTATAACTAAATAACCCAGATTTCCTCAAAGATTCAAAACTAAGCTACTATGATTTCCTGAGGATGAAAATGTTTCTTTTTTATCAGAAATGTCAGACCGATTTAAATACTAAAAACTAATACTTTGCTAGACAGAACACTCCAAAGCAAGTGTTGCTACGTGTGTAGTGACGACACACTCATGAACAGCACTGGTTCCTGGGCTGGGCACAGGGGTCCTGTCCTTTGGACCTGCTGTTGACCATTGGTGCTGAGTCTCTCTGAGTGTCCAGATGACCCAAGGTTCTTCCCTGAAACAATCCCTGCATTCATGACTGTGCCTGCCAGACTCAAAAGCTTTCTACTCACATTTTCTAGGAGCCTGAAGCTGGACCACACACTTTAGGTGCACGCATCTGCAGTAAAATAGTCCTTGTTGCGGGCAACACGCTCATTCAGCAGATAGCAACTACTCTCGGCTATTTTCCCATCCGTTACCTGTGTCAATTCACTCCTGGGGCTTGGCTTTGCCACTGCTTGGCTTTGCCACTGGCGTTCAATGCCACTGCTTTGAATTCTGTTCTGTTATTTAACATTTAACAGCTGATGGAATCTCCAAGAACCAGATAAATCATCTGAAAATAGGTCCATAAGTTGCAGGCAACTAATGGGCACTTCCCATGTGGAACAATAGGCGTAATGGTGTGATTTCTCCACTCTCTATAGATTACCTTACAGTATCATGCTGGTATTTAACCATTTTTGATCTACAAGAAAAATAACAGTATCATGATTCTGCTTAAGAATTGGAGGGCAGAAGGGGGCGGGGGTGGCAAAAGGCCCTGGGGTAGGGGTGGGGAGACCTGTGTGAAATGTAGGCATATCTGTGCTTCATGCATTGTACAATTCTACACGAAGTTTCAAGCCCCCATAGCCTACATAAAATTGAAAAGAGGTTCCATCACATTGTTGCTGGGCTACACTAAATTATTCAGACGCAGGTGCGTTAATCATGAATGAGGTGACGGTGCTCCCTTCCGCTGTGGTCTTCCATGTCCCTGTGCGAAAACGCAAGCACCCAAGAACCAAAGCATATGATCATTTACTCAAGAACCTGCAATGGGCACAAAGCACAGCGGTTTAAGCTAACTGTTCACTTTTAGGGGAAGAGGAGCTAATGTAAATCAGGTTTTTGGTTTAAAGCAAGTTGTTTCTCCTAGGTCTTTGCTCTGCCCTCATCCAAGACTGTATGTGGATTTTCCTTGGAAAGTAAAGTATAAAATCAATGCCTAATACTTCCCAGTCTCTTCCAAGAAGGAGATATTTACACGATGCTTATTATTATTGTTGAGGCTGTGTGCCCAGCTCCACCAGTGTGTGTATCTCCATTTTCCTGACCATTGTGAGGACACAAGTAGGCCTCTAAGAAACACCAAGAAGGGGGCTAGTTTCAGCCAAGCACACACTGGAAATAACCTCAGGGGGAAAATGAGGACACACTGAGATCTGAGATATGTCCATCTTACTAACTCAGAGCTATGCATCATGTTATGCAGAAGGCTCGGTCTTATCATACTTTACAATTCTCTACTTTATGACACATTTGCAATTCTCCGATACGCTTGATCATTTTGTGCTCCTCATGACAGCGGTGATGAGTTGGGCATGTGAGAGCCATCACGTAGTTTTGTCTTGGACCTTTTCCCACAGGAGGATGGTATGCACTGCAGCTCACCAGCTTACTAACGTGGCCTTACCACGTTAGTAAAACGTCTATGAGAGGTCATTCTCATCTTTAAAACAAAAAGTTGGAAAGACAAAATGACCCTGCTTCCCCTTCCAGTTGAATGATTGCAGGAATCTTAAATTCGGCTGAGGAGAAAATGAATAACTACAAGCATTGCTAAGCAACCAACTCTATGAAGTAAAAAGGTATTTTGTGGAGCTTTGGCCAAGTGTGCTGCTGGAAATGTGTGAGGTGATTTGAGGTGGTTGATGAATAAACCTTGTGCCGGCAATTCTGTATTTCTTTGTCTAGTGTCTATTGTGGCGACTGCCATTGGTCTTTCTCTCTGGGGGAGAAATAAACTGAAATGAATGTGTTTAAAGACCCTAGGGTTGAAGATGAGATTATGGTAAGAAAAGTAGGAGTAAATATGGTACAGATTTGAAGACTATGGTAGTGAATGACTGAGCTCTGGGAAACACCGGAGGGATGTGACTCTCAATAAGAAAACGGAGGACAGGCTGATTAGTTTCTTCCATCAACATTGCCTTTGTGGGTGGGACAGGGGTGTTAAACCTATCCTCTCAGAAACGGTGATGGTGAAGTGGGCTGATAACCGCAAGGTTGGAATTTCAAAGCCATCAGCTGCTCTGTAAGAGAAAGATGGGGCTGGCAGCTCCCATGCAGGCAGTCTGAGAAGACCATAGGGGCAGGTTTTCCTCTCCGGTAAGGATGCTGTGAGACAGAATTGAGTTTGGGTTTTGGTCTTTTTTGCGTCTCCTGGAGTCCCTGGGTTGTGTGAGTGGCGAAACACTCAATTACTGGTCCAAAGAACCCACCCAGGGGTACCAGGGAAGACAAGCCTGACAATTGTCTCCCCCAAGGTCACAACCTTGAGAATTCGATACAGCAATTGTACTCTGCACATATGGAATTGCCTTGAGCAAGAATCAATTGGGAGGCAAGTAATAACAATAGTGTCTTTATGAAGTCGTTTTCCTTGGAAGCCTGGATGGTGAGGGTTGGATTATTTCTCGAAGAGCTTCTGTGGTTTCTTCGAAGTTCTGACCTTCTTCAAAGCCAAGGCCAAGTAGTTGGTAAAGACAGATACTTGTGGGTCACAAGCAGAAGGGCAGCAAATTGGTATGACAACTTCAGCTCTGGATAAGTCATCCATCGTCTTGTCTCTTCATATCATTACAGACCCTCATGAGCTTGCATTTGCCTGGCAGTGCACTAAGACTTCTTCAGGCTAATCTTGTTTTCCCTTGTAATATCCTGTAAAGTAGTTCTTTTAGCCCCATTGTATGTAGAACAAGATTCTGTATTGTACCCCCGGCCACATAGTTTGGAACTGGTTGACACAGGGTTCAATCCAAGAGCTTTCTAAATATAAATCATGATGCTCTTTTGGACATTTTATCAAATGTGATTTTTTTTCGAGCAATATAAATTGTTTCTGATCAAAATCCAGATGTTTTTATTATATTTGGCAGGTACTTCAAAATGTGTGATTGTTAGAGGCAAAAACACCACTGTTACTATAGAAAAGGGGAGACATTTCAAATGATCATGAGTTTTCAGGCTAATTTTCACTGTGATGAAGCTTTAAATGGTTTTGATCAAGAAATTTCACTCTGAATTACTTGATTAGAAAGCCAGTGTTTTTTCTACCCACACACCATTCTTCGGCTACTAAGTACACCTGAGTTGCCAACATGGCCCACTGGCTGGGGTAGAACTCTTTATTACAGCCTGTTAAGTTTTAGTGTGCTACATATTCATGCAATCATTTCCTGGCCTCACTGTGAAGCTACATTTAAAATAATAATTCTTTATAGACTGCCAGGGCAGCAACACCTTCACGGATGCATGCGCACACATGTGCGCTTGCAGATGTGCAAGCACATCCACCTGGGAGCGCTCACATGTGCCTGTAGCCTACCAATCACTTCATAGCTGCGCATCCAAGAGACTTTCTGAGTATAGGCTATTCAAATGGATATGGGCCAGGACCGCGAGATTCCAAAGCAAAGAACCTCAGACCAAGGATCCCAGGCCAGCAAGGAAGGCCATTACCGTCGGCATTATTTTGGTTTGTAAATTTGTACTGGGAGACTTTTCCTGTATCCTTGGCTGGTGCCACTCATGTGTTCTATGATGTAATCTCCTAGGACCTTGTTTCAAATGTTTTCAGAAGAATGGGTGTTAAAGTAAATTGGGATCAAGGCTGTCCTTTTGGTAGCCTGGGACACATTATAAAATAAGAAGTCGAAGATCTGTCAGAAAAGAGTTCTCCCATCTCTGGGGATGTCTATTAGCACTTAGGAGATGAACTAGGTCAATTTAATTGAGTACCAGTGAGCAATTAGGTAGGTGTGATGCCGGCATATTCCCAGCAGAATCAACCAAAGCAGCAAGAGTACCAATTAAGGCCACCAGGAAACAGGATGGAGATGGGCACTGATAGAAATAGAAAACTTGAGCTGGTGACCTCATTTCTTTACACCACCTTTCACTCATCTGTGAAATGGGTACAGCAGTTCTTAGCAGTGAGTCTTGCAGGGATTAAATTACATATAAAATAATATTGCATAGGCAAAGTCCTCAGCATTGGCTCCCCACAGTGTATATTCAATAAGTAGATGTGACTATCGAGAGGCAGCCTACCATGCAGGGACACAGAATTGGAGGTAAAAGTGCTTAGGCTATCTCTTTGTCATTCTGGCTGTATGACCTGGGGAATTCGCTAACTTCTCTGTACTGCATCTACAATATGAGAGCAATTGGAATGCTACTGTGTAAAGCTGTAGTAATTGAGTTATTGTGCATAAACCCTTCAGATAATGCAGCGCAGCTAAGGGGTGCTCACCGAAAGTTAGCTGTTTGAATCAGTGTAAGCCAGAACACGAATTCTGTCCTTGTAGGAGCCCTGGCAGAAGAGTGGGTTCTGCATTGGGCTGTTAGCTACAAGGCCAGCAGTTGAAGACCTCCAGCTACTCTGGGGGAGGATGTTGAGGCTTTTGACTTCTGTGAGGAGGTACAGTATCAGAAACCCACACGGGCAGCTCTACCCTGTTCCAGAGTCTCTGTAAGTCACAAACCACTGGGTGGCCATGAAATGAATCTAGGAGGGAGCTGTCCATTTGAACGCTTCTTGTGATCGGGCCCAGCTCCAGGAGAGTTGGTTGGCAGAGTTTAGCTTGACTCTTCATAGACAAGTCCTGAAGGGCATGCCCTGAATTCTACTTTTGAAATACAGAGACTAAGCATCAGAGAGTTCAAGGCCACACAGTGAAGATCCAAACACAAGCCACAAGTCTATATGACACCCATGCTCTTGTTCTACATCTCTGCTCCATCAGATCTGTGTGGGGCCTATTGGAGGGTGTTGAGTCTTCTGGATATCACATAGCTAAATAAACCAACAACTTGGAGAGAAATAATAAGTTGACAGTGGCTATATTTCATGTATGGAAACGATGGGCATGTTTCCTTATTCTATTTTCCCAAATTTTCTAAAATAAGGACTAAGATTTCAGTATGATTAAACATACTGAAAGAAAATCATATCTAGAAGTAATTTCCTAATATAATATGAAGCTATTACTCATCTCCTGTTTGTATTCAAAACAGAAAGATTTGAAAGAGACAAAATTAAATAAAAACACAAAAATCACAAAACTGCAGAAAACTAAATTTTCAAGATAAGAAAATTTGCATCATGTTGTATGAGATGGCAATCAAACCATTCATATTTTTAAAATAAGAACAATTTCTCAAGTCATGCCATTCAGCTAATCATCTATGTTTGCTTTGATCTAAATCAGAATTAAGTTACACAGCCATCATTTTCCACCTTCCCTGAGGAAGTCACCTATTCCCTCCACACATCAACATGACCCATCACATCCCACCCCATCCCATCCCATATGTCATCTTACATACTTTCAATGTCGAAGTGTCTCCTTCCCTCTTTCCTGACACCACTGTTCAAACAAAGGGCCCTACGGAACTGGAAGGATTGCCTATCTGTCCATCTGAAACAGCACAGGGGAAATGGACACCACAGGACAGCCTTCCTTCTTTCCCTCCCTCTCTTCCTTAGCCTTTCTGAGAAAATAAACTGCATGCAAACGCCTTTCTATCACCCTTTTGCGGCTCCCTGTAAGTTAGATGTCTTCCTTAAGGCAGAGAATCATTTTAATTAGCTGATATTCAGCACAATGTAGCTTAAAATATTAATAGATAGTTTAAGTCTTGAGCTTTTTTCCTGGGAGCTCTACTGATAATTTTTTTTCTAAAAAAAATTTTCTTTCTCCTTTTCTCTTTATGTCTCTGCCTCACCCTCTCTCTGTGAATCTCTTCCCCTTGTCTCTCACCTATCCCATTTAGTCAGCCTGCTGGTGCCTTGGATAATCAGAGTTTCATAAGCAAGTTTATTCTGACAGAGCCTATGTATGAGAGTATTACAGAGTGTGATAAAAGAAATAAGAACACTACATTTGCATATCATCGATTCCGACTAATATTAGATGCTACTCCCTTTTTGGTTTGTCAAGTGTGGCGCAAGAAGCTAATTCCAAATCAAAACGAAATGGTGCAGTTCATGCTATTTTCTTTATCATTTTTACTTTCAGGATGCTTTTATTTCCCCCCCAGAAGCAATCCTGTTGTCTGTAACAATGCACTAATTGCTTCATTTGGGAGCACAGCTACCCCTGCGCAGTCGCTTTGTACTGTCGCTTCTGCCAGTTGCCCTCAAACGCAGACATAAAATATTCCAGCGCAGCCTATGGGTGCAGGGCTTGTTCTGACATGGCTGAGAGAAACATTTAAGTAACTCTACTCTCAGCCAGAACACAAAATTGACAGAGCAGGGATCAAAGTGGCAACTTTAAGTTTTAAACAACTTTGTCCCCATCCCCAGCTAGTCCTGGGGCCTTGGGGCTCGCTCAAGGGGAGTCCATCTGTGACATGGGGGTACAGTGAAGGGCATGACCCTTTGCTGGGCATGCCTACACAGTAGGGTATGTTGGGCCCCGCTAGGGTTTCCTGTATGGTTTCCAATAAATTCTTCCCTTTTGCTTAAAACATTTTTAAAACAGCTTTAGAACTGCTAATTGCTGTATAAATTAGTCTATATTATGAGATGCAAATGGGAATGTGGCAGTAAGCAGTAGAAGAGCAGTTCTCAACCTTGTGGGTAGCGACCCCTTTGGGGGTCAAGCAACCATTTCACAGGGGTTGCCTGATTCATAACAGTAGCAAATTGAGGAGCCGGCCCCAATCCCAACTACTTGGACACCTGCCCCTCCCCCCAGAAGAATTTATTTCAGAGGACAGCACTGAAGCTACAGCTCAGGGAGAGGGACATGTCTGATCAGAGCACACAGGACCAAATGAAGGGGGAGAGAGAGAGAGTGGAGCACATCCTGGCCCACCACCAAGCCTGGAGGATGATATTCCTGCTCAGAGTAACCAATGCACAGAGAGGACCAGATGGCCAGCCCCATTATGAGACAGGACATCGCCCACTGACCCATAGCCCTATAGGGGACCACACTGGAGACATAGTGTGGGAATGCCACATACTCTGATCCCACCACACCAAGGCAAAACACTAAGGGAATGCAACAGAACAGCAAGGGGAACAGAGCAACGAAGTCCCAGGGGAATACCAAAAATAGACTTTGGGGCCAGGGCTTGGCACCCCATCAGACTTGACTAGAAAACATTCCTAAAGGCCCCAAAACAGTACTTGAACTAGCTACAGGCTTTTCTTTCTTTTGTCATGGGTTTCTTGTTGTTGTTGTTTTGCTTTCTGTTGTTGCTTTGTTTTGCTCTGTCTTGTTTTTGTGCATGTTATTATCTCCTCAGGTCTGTCTAAATAAGATGGGCTGGATGAATAATCTGGAGGAGAAAATAACGGACTGAGAGTTCTGGGAATGACATGGGAGAGGGGAGGTCAAGGGGAAAGGAAGTGGTGTTAACAAACCCAGGGAAAAAGGAACAATAAGTGATCCAAATTGGTGGTGAGGAGGATGTAGGAGTCCTGGTAGGACGTGATCAAGGGTAAGGTAACCAAGAGGAATTACTGTAACCCATGTGAAGGCTAAACATGATCGTGGGACAAGAGATAGTAAAAGGAAATAGAAGAAAGAGCTAGGAGGCAAAGGGCATTTATAGTGGTCTAAATAAAGGCATGTATATATGTAAATATATTTATATATGAGGATGGGGAAATAGATTTATGTGCATATATTTATAGGTTCCGTATTAAGGTAGCAGATGTACATTGCGCCTCCATTCAAGTACTCCCCCAATGCAAGAATACTTTCGTCTATTAAACTGGCATTCCATGATGCTCACCTTCCTGACATGATCACTGAAGACAAATGAGTGCATAAGCAAATGTGGTGAAGAAAGCTGATGGGCCCAGCTATCAAAAGATATAGCCAATGGGGTCTTAAAAGCTTGAAGGTAAACAAGCGGCCATCTAGCTCAGGAGCAACAAAGCCCACATGGAAGAAGCACAACAGCCTGTGTGATCACGAGGTATCAAAGGGATCGGGTAGCAGGCATCAAAGAACATAAAATCAAATCATTGTGAATGAGGGGTAGTACAGATTGGGGTCCCAAGACCCATCTGTAGGCAACTGGAATCCCCTTACAGAAGGGTCACAGGGAGGAGACAAGCCAGTCAGGGTACATTGTAGCACCAATGAAATATATAACTTTCCTCTAGTTCCTAAATGCTTCTTCCCCCCCACTATCATGATCCTAATTCTACCTTACAAATCTGGCTAGACTAGAGGATGCACACTGGTACAGATAGGAACTGGAAACACAGGGAATTCAGGACAGATGATCTCTTCAGGACCAGTAGTGAGAGTGGTGATACAGGGAGGGTGGGGGAAGGGTGGGGTGGAAAGGGAGAATCGATGACAAGGATCTACATATAACCTCTTCCCTGGGGGTTGGACAACAGAAAAGTGGGTGAAGCAAGACATACGACAGTGTAAGGTATGAAAAAATAATAAATTATAAAGGGCTCATGAGGGAGTAGGAGCAGGGAGGGAGGGGAAAATGAGGAGCTGATGCCAAGGGCTTAAGTGGAGAGCAAATGTTTTGAGAATGACGAGGGCAGTAGATGTACAAGTGTGCTTTACAAAATTGATGTTCGTATGGATTGTGGTAAAAGTCGTATGAGTTCCTAATAAAATGATTAAAAATAAATAAACCCTGGATTTCGACTGGGAAGGCCACAGCCAGGAAGGCCCTGTGAGAACAGTTCAAACGTGAAACACATGGGGTCCTGAGAAGTAGAAACCCCCTCTGTGGTCACTAGAACTAGCAAAGTGTCTCCAGCCTCACGTCCGTACGGCGTTGAGCAAATAGTGCTAGAGTTCCTTCCTTCGTCTGAGCCTTGAGTTGATCAAGCAAACACCGACACCAGACCCCTGCCATGCAGACTAGCTGACCAAATAGCTTTTCATGAACCAGCCTCCAAGGGTTAACTGGTAACATTGCCATCCTGCACGCCTAAGAGCACAGTAGGAAAACCTGCCCGCACTTCTGAAGATGGTTTACAAAATGCATGGTACTGGTGGAATAATATTTTTAATTTAAGAAAACTCTTTTTTCTTTGAAACCCTAACAGAAAAACCACGCTTGTGTTAGTGAACTTCAATGGCAGCAACGTGAAGCCATCTGCACTTGTCTAGCCCATTCCCACCGTTGCTTCAGTTTCGTTCTAGACGCATTACAAAACAATGCATCTCTGGTTGCATCCGATCACACGGACCGCAGCCATAGGACTGTCTCAGAGCAGAGGGTCTCAGGTGTCAAACAAATCCTAGGCAGCAGCATACAGCTTCCTTTTTGTTTAGACGGCTAGTAGTTAACACACGTTTTTTTCAAATGACCTTTCTCCATTAATAAAAAAAAAGAGAAAACTCTGGGTTCTCAGAACAAAGTTCTTGTTTTTTGTTTGTTTTTTAGTTTTCTTTATAGGGTTGGTCAGAAGCAGTCTTCCAACTAAAACCAAGTACAGCCGGTGAAGGCTCCTCCGTCCCTCTCTGGGATCCCCATATCCGAGTATCTTCTACTAGGAACGTGAAGTCCGATGGCAAGGAAGTGGGCCGTTTGCTTTACAAGGTAAAGGGTTTGAAGTCTTGGTAGATCAACACCCCACCCCACCCCACCCCCCACACACACACACCACACACCTCGGGCAGGGTTTACTTCCCCTAGAAAGAGGGGAGGAATGATCTATCAGCTCTTGAATGAGCCAGGAAAGGAACAGCTGTTGCCAACAAATTGATTTCTTTGGAGGCGTTCGGTTGCAGCAGGCAGAGTCGCTGGAGTCGCTGTGCACTGCGGCGCCCACCCACCAGGGGAGGTAACAACCTGGAGACAGTTCAAGAGTGCCTAGCAGAAGAAGCTGCGAGCTAAGGAACATGCAGAGCCAGGAAGGAAAAGAAGCAGCATTCTGATCAATGGGCCTTAAACAAAGAAAGGGGAAAAAACCGCAGGGAGGATTGGAAAACACTGCTTGCTTCCCTGTCTGTAAGACACCTCGGTTGCCGGATGAGAAAATGATTTGGGATGTCCAGGTGCCAGTGGGCAGCCTCCTTTTGAGTGCCCTGAGCTCGCTACATCTCCCTACCTCTCCTGCAGATGCTATGTGAGATGACACGCAAATGGTGTCCCCATCTTCTCTGTGTGTGTGTGAACCTGGAGGGAGCTGCCACGTCTTCCAGGGATGCGTTTTATGGAAGAAAGGTGGTGGAATGGCAGAACACGCCCCTAGAGAGGCAGGAGGAGACCCAAGTGCAGGACGCAAATATTTAGATCCTTAAATAAAGGTTTCACTTCCTGACTATATGTTCCAGGTGTACATGTCTGCGGATCTAATTTCTAATATGGTTTTAATTCAATTATTATTTTTAAGGACTTAATTCAAGTATTAAGCCTGCATGGTTTACATATTCCAAAGAGCCTGTGTGCATGAATGAAGACATGAAATAGGAGACAAAAAACTAAATAAATGGATAGCTCAGCGTGCATGGGGTGGAGAGCATCGGATGTAGCTGACTGGGGCTATTTGCCTTGAGTGGTTGAAACATGTGAGCACGAAGACCTCTTTTAAATAGGGACAAACACCCTCCTGCAGCCACCATGTCCTCTCCTCCAGAATCTACAGTACAATTGTCCAGAAAATTGGCAGCCTTCTTCAGGCATGAATGCTGGATGCATGGTATAAAACAGAACCATTTTCCAAAGGCTCGCTATTTAATTAAGTCAAGTTCACAGAAGATTACAATTTTCCCCAAACATCCAGAAAACATGTTATTTTTCATCTCTAGATGGTTTCGAAAGCAAAGTGTCCCCTCCTGTTATTAGAAATCAGTGAGTGCTTTGTGAATTCCTTTTCTCAATCATCTCACAAAAATCAAGAAAGAGAGGAAAGTCCCATGGTTGTGATTTCTGCAGCCTAACCTTGAGGTCACACCAATCTAGAGGTGAGAGGACAAAGAGGCCGGAGAGGTGTCTTTGCTTTATGACTGAAAATGTGACTTTGGCATCAATGTGACCTTCATCTTTCAAGATCCGTACACGTTTGAAGTTAATTCAGTGAATGTTCAAACCATCAATTACGGAGTTTCTAAAATATATCAGGTAAGTCCCAGTGGGACCATCACCTTGGGAGACAGGATTTACCCAGAAAGATTGAGCCATTTGTCCAAGTCCTAAGGGGACATACCCAAACCCACTGCCACTGGGTTTCTTACAATTCACAGAGACTTTCTATACATGGTTTCACAGATTGTAAATCTTTACAGGAGTAGGCAGTAGCATCTTGCTCCCATGGAGTAACAGGTGGGTTTGAACCACCAGTCTTGGGGCTCACAACCACAACCTTATCCCACAGCACTGCCAAGAAGGATTTAAATCCAAGCAAAGGTCTTTGATTGCAAAGCTAAATATAATACATGGTTACGATACTCGTTCATAAGGTAACCATCTTACATTTAGATTGAGATTTCCACTTGAACTCCAAATTGGATTTGAAAGTTGCTTCCCTTCACCTTAGTATATTTTTCTGGCACTGGCGACAAAAAATATGAGAACTTTGGTCTCGGTGACAAACAGCTTGTGAAATTATGAGTGTGTACATCACCTATTGTTTCTTCATAAGCTGTTATGATTATGCAGTTTATAATTATGAATGCCTAGACCTCGATATGAAATGCTCCAAATTCTTCAAATACAAAGTTAAAGGAAGAGCGTGGTGCGCTGAGATTGGTGATGTATGCAACCAACTTTGTTTGACACCAAGACGCTACCTGGAGAACGCTGGGTACAGATTTGAGAAATGGGAACCACATCCTGCTCTTTTCATAATGCCATTCCTGATGGTCCTGGGGACTTCACTGTCTTGCCAGCAACATGAATAACACCAATTTTTTTGGAAGAATATTAAATTACTTATAGAGCACTGATTTTCAACACAATATTGAGTGTCTGGCAAAGGAGGCTGATCCCTTTTAAAAGGGAGCTGTATTAACAGAGGAGGGAGACCCAGTCGCTTGTCGGCAATGACAGTAATTTAGCATTCCAGATTGCTGTAAAGACAGTTACACTAAAAAGGATGCCCCCACTCTACCCCCCACTATAATTGTCATTTGATACGCATGACTTCAATAGGTGAGATCAAAGGCATGTGCACGGCAGAAACTGGGCGTTGGAAAGGAATTCAACAATTGATAGCAGTCAGCTAGCCACCCTACACCTATACTTGTTCCGGTTTCTTTGTCCAATATTCTGTTTGAACTTTTCACGACCATACATCGCCACCAGTATAGCCAGTCTTCCAGATTTCTCGAGAAACCTGTAGCTCCGCTGTAGGCAATGCTACTGCATGGTGGGAACACACATAGCTGTGTTAATCACAAGAAGGAAGCCTGACCCACCAATCCTGCCACCAGAGTCCACTGGTGACATATGTGGCCCATATAGTTGTGTAAAAATCCACAGTACTTCAAGGAAGTTTCCTTCTTTCTAGCCTGCCTTTAATAACTGAAAGGATATGGAATAAGAAACATTCAACATAGAAAATAATTTAGTCATCAAAAGGTTAAAAATATTGGTGGAGGGTTTCTATTACTTGGCAAATAGTACAGCGCCCGATTAAACAATGGCATTTTTAAAAGAGGGAAGCCTGGGTTCAAATTCTGACTTGACCACTTATTTAAATATCTTTTCAAACATGTCACTGAGCCTCTTTGAATCTCTCTCCTCTGTAAATTACCCCAAATCACTGCCATCAATCAAATTCGGACTCAAAGCAACCCCAAAGGGCAGAGCCAAACTGCCCTCTTGGATGTCAGGGCTTGTCCGTTGTGGGGAGAGGTCAAACGCTTACAGACACCCTCCCCAGGGAAGTTAGTCAACCAGATTATATGGCAGGCCTCATTCCCTGCTACTGGGGACAATAGACTATTCCTCCTTGAGGCCTGAGACCAAGCATTCACACCCTACTGATAATGGTTCCTATGGAGATCTAGGGAATAGGTCAAAGTTAGGCCGCCATCCTGAACCTAGGATCTGCCCATCTTGTCACATGTATAACGCCAATCCCTCCCCTTCCTATTGTGTGTATGTCCCTAGATCACCCCTTCCCATTACTGTATTGCCTATAGTACAGCCCCTTCCTGTGACATATGTCCTCACCTGTAATTAGGGGGCTTGCACGTCCCCAGAGAATACAAAAGGGGCCGGGGCTATCATTAAACTCTCTCTCTCTCCCTCCACGTGGACCATCGAGTGGAGCTGAGGTGAGCATGCTACCATGAATCGTTGACTGACTCCCATTTATTTCAATACTTCTCTTCTATCTCGCATGTTCTCTATAACTTTACTATGATCTTTACTTACTATCGCTGTACAATTGCGCCTACCGGACCCATAATGATGTGTTAGGGGCTGGCTTCTCCTGACAGTCCATCTTTACAGGAGCAGAAATCCGGTGCCCTCAAACTTAGGACCCAGCTCCTCACCCACTCCACCACCAGGGCTCCTTCCATGAATAAGAAGAAAAACAACTTATCTGTGCCATCTCCCAAAGCCAACCCCACTGCCATCGAATTGGAATCAACTCAAAGCAACACTGTTGGATTTCCAAGGCTGTACATCTGAACAGGAGCAGAGAACCTCCTCTATTTTCCCATGCAGCTGTTGGCGCATTTGAATTGCCCACTTTGGGGCTGGCAGGCCAACAACTCGACCAGGGCCCCTTCAGGCAATTAATATCAAACAAAATGCCTCACATAGATGAAATTTTCAATCATCATTAAATGTGATCTTCCACACCACCCTATTATAGATATTTCTGACATCGCTCAAAGGCCGTTTATTTCCTAGTTCCTAAATACTGCTTTCAAACCAGGAAATAGAGTATATCAGATTACGAACAGTAACATGCTTTATGTAGCTTGCGGGCCATAGTTTTCTCTGCAAAATATGTAACTTCACGACTCATTCCGGCGGCTTAATTACAAAGTTGAGCCCTGACATCCATCACTCTGCAGAAAAGAACTCTGCCCCAAAGAGACTGTAAGGGACTTCTTTCTGCACATTTATCAATCAAGCAAGCTGCTTTCATCCCAAGCAGACATGCCAAATGCAGAGGCTGGCTCCATGCGCTCTACATTGAAAATGCCAATGTGTTCCCGGTGCTCGGGTGTGCCAGTCCTCGGTCAGGCAATCATTTCCTTTGTGTCTAGTACCAGCTTTGCCTTGTTATCACCAGGGAGAACCCACTAGGACAGGGATCTAGCTATGCTTGGGCAATGTTGAGCAAAACAATTAGAACTCTTTTAAGTCTCTCCTCCCAGGGGAGAAGAGGTGTTCCTGAAATAGGGTGTCCTGGCAGCCAGCTATCTAGACAATATTCCGAGATGCTCCATTGAAGGCTGGTTTCTGGCACTGATAAGAAAATGTAGTTGAGTTTTTCTTTCAGGAGTGAAAATCAACCATATTTTCTAGACCCGAGTTTCTGGTCACTGGGATGCTGTGAACAGGTGACGGATGTGCTCACTGATTGCTATCTCAGTATATGTCACAAGCAGAGGAGACCTGGCATACAATCTGATTTTTGTGGTTCTACTAAACCAAACACCTAACCCATTGCTATCAAGTCGATTCTGACTCGCAGTGACCCTATATTGCCAAGTACTGACTGTGGACTATTAAAAGGACCAACCGATCTCTATTGGAAGAAGACAGGCCAGAGTGCTCCTGAGAGGCAAGGATGGCAAGACTTCATCTCACATAATTTGGACCGTGTGTCAGGCGAGAACAGTCCCTAAAGAAGAGCATCATGTTTGGTAAAGTGGAGGGACAGTGAAACTCCTCGAAGAGACGGATTGACACAGTGGCTGCATCGATGGTACAAAACAGGAACAATGGCGAGGAGGACACAGGACCGGACTGTGTAGTGTTTCGTTGTGCTGTGCAGAAGGTCTCTAAGGGTGGGAGCCTATTTGATAGCATCTAACAGCAACAACAACCAACCTCCACAGGGACAGTCTCATCTTTCACCAAGGGCGTAGTCAATAGGCTTGATCCCCTGACCTTGTGGTTAGCAGTCCAAATTTCTAACCTCCTGGGCCACCAAAGTCCATATCATGGATACAGTCAATCTATAAAGCATTTGGGGTGTTCAGCATTGATGTTCAAAAGGGTGAAGCACACGGGAATTGTCCTTTTGAAGACGAAAGGAGTCTCACATCCTGAGAAGGTATCTGAAGGCAACTGTGTGATACATATAGGTGCATAAGTGTGAGTGTATATGTGTACAGGAGGGGGATGTAAAAGTCTAGGGAAATACTCCATTGTCTTTAAATTCCATTTGTCCAAAAGCTTTCTGAAGGCCCTTCACCCAAACCCACCGCCATTGAGCCAATACTAACACAGAGAAGCCCTCTAGGACAGAGTAAAAGTTCTTCCTTGGGTTTCTAAGTCTAAATCTTTGCAGGACTAGACAGCCTAAGTTTCCTCCTACGGAGTGACTGGTGAGTTCTAATCACTGACTTGGTGGTTGGCAGCTCCCAGTACCATCCGCTGCCGCGGAATCAAACACGTCCTAGTCCGGTACCATCGTCACAGTTGCTATAAGGGCTCATTTGAAGCCCTCTAATGTCTAGAAACCAAAAATGGGCCACCTCAACCTCTGTTACATGTACAATTCGGTGACCTTAGTCAAGCTCATCACAGTGTACAATCAACACCATTATCCATTCTCAAGTATTTCCAACAAGATTCGCAGAAGCTCTCAGGAGAAAGATGAAGCTTTCTACTCCTGCGGGGTTGCAATCTCAGGAAAACACAGCGGCAGTTCCACCCTGTCCCAGAGTGCCGTGATGCGGCGGCACAGACTCATTGGTGGTGAGTTTCAGTTTTGGTTGGTTTCCTATAGGCATGAAAGAAATGTGTAATCTGTACAATGTGGGACTTCATTATTCACCATCTATTTTTTTGTTTTTAAATAGACAATTTTATTGGGACACTATCCAAACCTGATGCAATTTAATAGTTCAGTCATATCAACAAGTGTGGTACAATCACTACCCCAATCAATGTTAGGACATTGGCTTACTTCTGTATTCCTTGTATTAGCTTCCTATTGTCCCCCAACCTAAGTCGCCATCCTCCCAAGGCACCCTTAATCCAATGACTGTCTTTACAGATTCACCCATCCTGGGTTTCATGTACCGAAAGACAGAAGAATACAAAACCAAGAGTGATGCAGGCTACCAACAGTAATAAAATAGAACAAAAACTAAAACCCAGTTGGTAAGAAAGCATAAATATATAAATTCCCATTCTACTGATCTATGCTTTTCTTTACAGATATTAATTTTAGTATATTTTTAAAAGTGAGGCATGATCTTTTCAATTTAATATAGTGGAGTTATGTATACCAGAAGAGAACAGACCGTCTGCTTCCAATATGAAGAAAGTGAGCAGCTAATTACTGATTTCTGACCACACTCAAGGTAAGTGAGTAAAGATAAGGACTACGTAGGTCCAGCAGATATTTATGACACATACACATTCATTTAACTCGTATCTGTCCTCTTTCAAATAATAAAGAAGGAAAATAATGAACATAAATATTCCTGAATGTGTCCATCCACATTATAGCTGTCTGGGTTTTATTTTATGATTGCCAATAAACCTATAGCATTTGACAGCTTTGCGTACAAGGAGTGGACCTCATACACAATTTTGCAAGCACGAAACAGGCATGGTGATGCCAAGGATTTACTGAATAAATGGACTATAAACTTTCCATGCCAAAAGAAATGCTATACCATGCTCATGTTTAGAACACAGAGGCTACGCGCTGCTGTTGATTTAAGCACTGTCAAGTTGCTTCCAACTCACAGCAAACCCGCTGCACAGCAGAGCAAACCCTGCCCGGGCTGGGCCATCCTTGCCATGGATGCCACCTATGAGCACATTATTGTAACCCGGATGTCGCGCCATCTGTTTGAGGGATGCGGTTAAATAGGTGTGTAGAATGGATATCATCTGAAAATAAAACCAGTCAGTGACTTAAAAGAAGATAAAAAGTTTATCATTATACAGAAAGCAATCTCTCTAATGCTCTTATTTTGGTGGTTTATGCACCATGGAGAGACACTTCCTGGTTCTTTTTATAACCCTTAATTGTGGAGGAAAGGGGGTATTTCACTGAGGAGCATGCGGACTGACTCAGAGCAGTTCTTTGTGCTTTTCAACACTGCCTTCCTTAAGTGAAGGCTATGGTGAAAATAAAATCACCAAGATAAAGAACTCTAGGGGGGAAAGAAGCCTTTACAAAAAGAAGGTTAGAATGCTGAACACCCACGTGACAGAGAACTTCTCAGGGAGGAGGGGAGAGGGGCAGCATTTGTGATGAACTGCAACCTTAGACGATGGAGCAGAAGTGGTCAGGAGAAGACTTTCTTAAGCTGTACATCTTTGGGGCAGTAGAAGACAGGCTCATCTTTCCTCTGAGGAGCCGCTGAGAAGACCAACCCATGATTCTGAGTGAGTGGGTGGGTGAGTGAGTGAGTGAATAGAGGAGTGAGTGAGTGAGAGGGTAGAGGAGTGAGTGAGTGAGTAGGTGAGTGGGTGGGTGAGTGAGTGAGTGAGTGAGTGAGTGAGTGAATAGGTGGGTGGGTGAGTGAGTGAGTGAGTGAGAGGGTGGGTGGGTGAGTGAGTGAGTGAGTGAGTGGGTGAGTGAGTGAGTGAGTGGGTGAGTGAGTGAGTGAGTGGGTGAGTGAATGGGTGGGTGGGTGGGTGAGTGAGTGGGTGGGTGAGTGGGTGAATGAGTGAGACTGGTAATGAAATCATCTCAGGAAGATGAAACTGCCTTTTCCATGAGGATCTGCAGTCTTAGAAACCCTGACTAAAGCACTATAAATTGGAATGGCAGTTTATTTATTTATTTTATTTGGCGGTGAAATGGGGAAGATCTACAAAAACATGTTAGGTAGCTAGAAACAGGAACCAGGAGTTGCTCCTCTACATACCAAGCTCCCCACCCCACCCCCTTACAGGAAGTTGGAAGCCAACAAAGGCTAAGGGGCATGTGCCAATTCCAACTAGGCCAGGTGGGCGGTACACCTGGGTTGGCCCAAATGAGGCCAGGTGGGCTGAATACATTCAGCCAATGGGGTCAACCAGTACCGTCGACCTTTACTCAGGCCGCCACGTGGGGGTGTGCAGTCCCATGAGGTTAGGTGCCTGGGTTCTGTGACGGTAAAACCTGAAACTTCTCCTGTCCTTTATAAAAACCCACTTGGATCACAAACCAGGCTTCCGAGCGAATTCTCTCTCATGCGAAGCCAAGAACCAAGGTATTTCCCTTCCGAGAGCAACCTAACAGAAACTGTGGAAACATAAGAAAGGGCAAACATATTAACTAGCTGATTCCAAAGATCCATACAAAGTGGCTTATTGTGCAACTTTGCCCCTAGTTGACGGTAACAGCAAAGTCAGACTTGCTCTAAGGCTGCTTTCTGCAAATGGTGCCTAAGCCCTGGTTGACTCTTCAGAACCTGTTTGTGGCCAGCCTGGGCAGAGATGTGCTCGAGGTGTCAAATGCACGGTAGACTTAGAAAACTTATCACAGGAGAAGTATATAAAATATCTCTCTAACAGGTTTTTAATGGGAATGTTTATCACATATTGTGTTACCTAACTATATTGTTAAAATTAATTTTACCTGATGGAAAAAGCGAGCATTTTATTGATACCTCTACAAAACAAACTCACTGCCATCTATTCAATTCTGAATCTCTTACATTACAACTTCTATTGACTATTTCTGTTTATTTTGTTCACTTTTGTTTTTGTGTTTTACTTTTTTAATGTGGCTACTAGTAACAAAATTATATTTATGACTTAATTATACTTCAATTTGACAACTCTAAGAGTTCTAAAAAGTTATTTAAACCTGGCTGCCCAGGAATATATATTTTTAATCATTATATTGGGGGCTTGCACAACTCTTATCACAATCCATACATATATCTATTGGGCGTCAAGCACATTTGTACAGTTGTTGTCCTCACCATTCTCAAAACATTTGCTTTCTACTTGAGCCCTTGATATCAGCTCCTCATGAATAATTTTACTAGTTGAGAAAAATTCCAGTATCCTGTGCTAAACTTAGGAAATTTCTCAATGGTCTGTCAATCACTATGTTGGTTGTTATTGGCTTGCTTGTTTGTTTTTTAAAGTGAGTCTTATACTTAATAAAATGTACACCATTCTCACCCTTCTAAGAACATCACTTAAAGAAAATGGCGTCTATTAGTTTGGTAGGTCCCTTCTAATACAAGCCCTTGAGAAAGTAGGAGAGGGGCATATGCTATAAGGAACTCTGGTGGTGAGGTGGTCTGCTAACCACAAAGTGGGTGGTTCAAACCCACCCTCCTGTCTGTCAGAGAAAGGTAAGGCTGTCTGCTCTCATAAAGACTTACAGTCCTGGAAGCCCTAAGGAGCAGTACTACTCTGTTCGAAAGGGTCGCTATGAGTTGGAATGAACACAATGGCAGTGGGTTTATCACTTATATATAGCAGGTGCTCAAGACATATCAAAGGGATGAATAAAAAGCATCCGACATGACTCTTGGATGTAAACCATCAAGAACAGTATTGGCTAACTTGAGACAGACTGTCTGGATACATCGATGAGAACGAAGGGAAGTTAAGCAGCTGAAACTCCTTCAGCCAAAACCATGAACTCAGTCCAGTGACAACGCCTGTGATCTTCCCAACCGGTGACCAGTACAACTGGGGGGACATTAGTTGCCCCTGATACAACCACACCCTCTGCCGCTCAAGGAAACTGAATGATATTGACAAGTAAGCCATCACCAAAAGAAGTTTGCATTGATCCAACATTTTGTTCTGTAAACTCCAGGTCCAACATTCTGAGTGGGTTTATCTAATTGTTCTGATTTAGGGCATATGCTCAGGCGCTGTCTACCCGAAAACCATCACGTGAATCCGAGATTGTTCCTGATGTTATTGTAGGGAAGGACTTAGCTGCTAACTCCTAAGGCAACAGCTAGCCACGCCATGGGAGAAAGATGCAGCAGACTGTATCAGAACCATGGAAATCCTGGGGGAGCAGGGTCCTGTCCTACAGGATGGCTGTGAGCCAGAACTGACTCCGTCACAACAGGGGAGTACTGTCCACACTTCTCCAAACATACGAGGGACTTGTGTGATGGGAAGATCCTTCGAATGGAAAATGCCCCTATAACCGTCTAAGTTCAGGCATCTAGGTTCAGGTAGATGCCTCCATTTCTGTGTCTATTGTCACATGTTTCTCTCCTGCTGTATGACAAACGATTAGGTTTCTTAGACTGAGGTGGATTCCCAAAATTGATAGATAGCATGCCCTTCCAGGGACAATCAACCATCTATTCAATTACAATTTAAAGACCAATATTTTAAATATATATAGTTATTATTAATTGGTATACATATAATCACCCTATAGTTCAAGACATACAGCAGAATTGTATATTTGCTACCACCATCAGTTTCCAAACCTTCTTTATTCTATATGGATCCCTTGACGTCATTGCCTCTTCACCCTGCCACCACCTCTGTGCCCCTCCCCCGCAAACCCTTATTCTACTTGCTGACACTATAGATTCATAAGTCTTGGTTTCCAAACACACCAAAAAGAAAAATATATATACTGTTACTTCAGGAGGGTGACACACCCCCCCCTCCAGTGACATACCACTCCTGAGATGCCCCCGATCATGTACAATGAAAAATCAAACTAACCCAAACAACCCCAAAATTGATAAGGTTTTGGAAATCAGATCAGGTCCAGTATGCATCCTAGGGGGAATCTGCTGACACGTTTTAACTGTTCAAGTCAGGCTCATGCCTTTGACCTTTTATACTCCACTCACTGATGCACTCGGTTAGCGACAATTTTCCTCTTATCCCTCAATTGTGGTTAGAGGGAGTTCACTGGAGGTTTATTCCCTGTGTAGCTCCACCAGTGAGTCTTGGGCTCCCACTGCCACCCACAGCCTTCTGCAAACCAGATTCTCAGGCAGTAGGCTATGATCCTAATCCCTCCTTCACCTTCAGATTATACACTTTACCATCCTTCGGTGACTGATGCTGGTGTGCTTTTTCCATGTGGATTTAGTCGGTATCTCACTTAGAGGGCTGCTTGTTCAGAGACAAGCCTTTAAGACCCCAGGCGCTATTTAACTGATAGCCGGACACCATCTAATTTCTTCAACACATTTTGCTGTAGCACCTGTCTTTACAGGCCTGTGTTTTGACACATTCACTGTCTCGTCTGCTTTTGGACTAATACCTGGCTATGTTGCTCTTGAGCTCCTCCTGGGGGGGCTATTCTTCACTGTGATCTCTGAGTGAATAGTTTAACTTAAAGGTGTACAGAATAGACTACCTCATATGGACTCCCACCCCCTTTAGAGAAAAAAAAAAATTATTCAGCACCCCCTGCCCATCCTCGTCAATGAAAGGCAGGGTAAAGGAGCTCAATGCTGACTCGTAGTGACCATATAGGACAGGGTTTCTGAGACTGGAGCTCCCCTGGAGTTTCTGAGACTGGAGCTCCCCTTGAGTTTCTTTATGGGAGTAGAAAGCCTGGTCTTTTCTCCTGAGGAGAAAGAATGGCTGTCTCCTTTAGGGGGTTATATGCCCCACTTTGGGGGATACTGGAACAGCATGTTGGGTAGAGGGAAGATGAGAAACTATAGTAATTACACATTCAAGGGCTATTATTCAGGATGATATATTAAGTGCTGCCAATGGATGGGCAGAGCATCTACAGGCTCATCGGCAAATTGAAACGTGAGGCGAACCTGAGTAAGACACATTTTGCCTTCTAGGAGGAAAGGACAGCTGATTCAAGGTGAGCTCTGCCAAAGTCCAACTGGTGGAGCCAAATGGCTCCCCGCCATTTACCCCTGAGAAACAAGGGAAGGCAGTGGCAGGTTAGGCAAAGGGATAAAAGGCTTGTTATAAAAAGGAGCTTGGTAACTGCTGTGAGTTTAATTATATTCCTGCAGCCAGAAGCACATCAATATTTAAAAGCGAAAAATAAAGAGAGAAAACCTATTTACTGAAATTCTCCTTGTTTTCAGGATGGTCAGAATGTATCTTCTGAAAATAGGGAAACTCAGCAACAATATTGAGCACCAAAGAGACACACAAAAACAAAAACAAAGCAAATACACTCTTTAACCGACCAGAAGGCCAAAGACCAAGGCCAGGGTCTCTGAGTAAGAGGGAAATTAGCCATGTGTAATGTCATGCTTCAGAGCCACCCCAGGCAAGATATGGAATTACCAAGCAAAGTCAACAATGTCACATGTACACTCAGATTTCGCAGCCCAAGTCTACTAAGAGAAAGCTGCCACCATGAATGGTGAAAAGCCTGTGATTGAAAAGGTTCAGTGTCCATGTGAAGCAGGGCAGGGAGGGAAATGATGGCCCCCAGAATCTTGTCTAGATCTAGAAATTGAATTCTAGAATTCTGAATTTTGAAGTAAAAAACCTAAAGATCATAGTACATTGGTCCTGGAACTAGAGTGACATACAGGTGGCTCTCGCCTGGGGCACACAGCGTAAGGAGAGGCTGGAGGCTCACGGATCAGGATGAGTACTAAGAGGCTAAGAGACTATTGAAGGCAATGCAACAGGACAAACTCTGGCTCACCGGTTCTTGCTTATTTTCCAAAACACAGTTCTGTTGGAACGAGCTAGATGATGGAAGGTCAGATTTGGTCTCTAATTAAAATTCTGATAGTTGATTCCTCATGGATTTGTTTGACTTTTTAAGAATACCGTTAAAATATGATTTATCTTCAATATCAAATAGGTTGTTGTTATTGTTTGTACATGCCTTGATCAAGGTGCCCAAGGCGAATGCCTCTCTTGCTTCACCCTAGTACCTGCCTTGTTGTACACCTTCTTGAATACTGCCTGGCTTAAATTACTGAAGTGAGCAGCAGTCATCTGATCTAGAATATTCTACAGTATTATATAGATGAGCTATTTCACGCTAACGTCAGCCCCATGGGAAAGGCATGATCATTTCCTCATTTTTACAGCTGAGTACCTCAAAGCCTGAGATATTACAGAAAAGCCAGAATGTGGTACTGGCTGGGATTCAACTCTCTGCCATTTGATTCAGCGGCCCATGCTACTAAACGCCACTTAAAGACGTGTCAAGTCCCGTCAGAGGCAAACTGCTTTTCTTTGTTCATAGTATCCTGTGGTGATACTTTGGTGGAAACATCATTCTTTCTGGGTTTAATATTCTTTTAAAAATCAATGAAGAGAAATGATCAGGCACAAAGTTTATCCCTTTTTTGAAAAATAAAACCTTGATAAGCACTAGTACCAAATTTACTTATGTATACAATATAAAACAGAAAGCTTTGGTCTATACTCCTTTAACATAATTTACCATCCCATGTCTCTGAAATAAAATGAAAAATATTTAACATAAAACATTTGTCAGTATGTGGTTCCCTGGAGTTCTCCTCCTTTGAGCAGAGTAGCTTGATAGTTCATATAAGAAAAAAATTTGAATAAATGGCATACACACTTAGTCTTGCATAATTAAGGAAGGGGGCCTGACTCTTCCTTAGAAGAAAAACATCTTTCCTAACCCACAGCCTGCATGCTTGAAGGGTTAGCTTTATTTTCCATCTAATGTCATGTCAGTCTCAGCAGTACTTAACAGAGTGTGGCCAATTCTGCCACTCACATCAATGACCTTTTCTCTCCAGAATAGGCAAGAAGGCAACCCAGTAACGGGGGTCTTTATGCCCGTGAGTGCTCTCTCTGCCGCTGCTAAAAAGTTATATCCACTCAGCCATTCCATCGACCCCATGTATCTCACTTTTTAAATTGTTTGCGTAGCTGATTAATTTTACCTACTTTAATCATACCTCATCACAGACTTTCATTTATTGTCAGTCAGCTCATAAGGGCCTTTGAAGAAAAACCACCTATTCAAGGTGAACCGAAGCAGGCATGGCAACTAAGGACAACACAGAGATTAGTCCATGATCTATGATGCTATATGACTCAAAATAATAACAGAACCAATAATGTTTCTGTGCCTCAGGAACCTGACCTAGTAGAGTCCTGGTGGTGTAGTGCTTATGGGTTTGGCCACGATCCGAATGGTCTTAATTTCCACATCACCAGCAGCTCTTGCGGAGAAAGACTGGGCTTTCTACTCCCCTAACCAGTTACAGTCTCAGAACCCACAGGGGGTCGCTCTGAGTCAGCACGGAGTAGCTGGCAGTGAGTTTTGGAGAACTTATTCTAAGGAATAACTGAGAACTGAAGTGCTGCACATTGAGCAATGACTGTAAAGCAGGGAGAGGGCTTGTGGAACCCTCGATGGCTGACATGCAACGTCAGTCAGGAAGAAACACAGTTGCAGACATGCAGTGACCCCTGTGCGCAGCAGAGCAAGACAATGCTGCGTCTGGTGCCGTCTGGGCCATTTTGACCTAGAGGGTTCTTAGTGGCTTAGATTTGGAAGGAGATGTCAGGCATTCCTTTGTGTCATTCTTAGACGGCTCTGCAAAACCTGTGAAGCATCGTAGCAATGCCCGTCTCCACTGCCAGGCAGGTGGTCACCAGGCCTGAGGTGCAGTGGCCAGAAACATACCCAGATCTTCCACAGGAAAGGCGAAGCTTTCACTGTGAAAAGACCAAGACCTCATTGCAGACAGTGGGAGAAATTATTTAATCAGAAGTCATATTGCCTATGAAGGCGATGGAAAGGAACGTGGTCTCTGAATACCCTCCCTTGCTCCCTGCTCACCACCTCATTCCAACACTACATTGTATGCATCTTTTAATTACAGACTCGATCGCTAAGTGGAAGACATGGACCCACCAGCATTAGGGCCCAGGAGCGTGAGTGATGGAGCAGGTTAGGAGTTGGACTGCGACGCACTGGTCAGCAGCTTGAACCCAACCGTTGCTCTGTGGGAGAAAGAGGAGGCTTTCTGCTCCCATGGAGACTCATGACCTCGGGAACTCCAAAGAGCAGCTCCAGTCTGGGATCACGATGCGTCAAGATCAACTGGATGGTGGTGGGTGGGATTAAGCCTCATGGTCATTATGGAGCAGTTTGCCAAATGTCACATACACATCTTGAAACATTGAAATGGCCAAAAATGAAATGTATTCTTAAGGGAAATGAACTTTTAGATAGAAGAACATATGTAAGAATCTATGGATGGGTAGCACCAAGTGCATGGTCAGTAATGGCTCAGAAAAGACCCTGGAGCAACACCTCCTGAGTTCAAAGTCTTCCTCGACACTTACCATCTCCCCAGGCTAATTCCTTTTCTGTGCCTCAGTTTTAAAATTCTACCTTGCCCCTATTGAGAGGATGGATTAAATCAGTAAATTCAAGAATAAGCAATGAACCTTTCTTGAACATCTACAATGTGTTGGGGGGGCGGTATTAAAGACTCTTGTTATCCTGCAAGTGAACTTGATATGCACACTATCAATCCCAGGGTCTAAGGTAGGGTACAGTAAACCCCATGACCAGCATCCCCCTTGTCTACCGCAGTATGTTGATGACGCCTGGACATCCTTTGATGCTCTCCAACTCCACTCTTCCTCTCTTCTTAAGTCAGAGCTAGGTGTCCTTCTGGTGTACAGGGTTACATGGTAGGGCACCAACTACAAGGTCTATGGCCTAAATTCACCAGTCACTCTATGCAGGGGGCGGTGTGTGTGTGTGTGTGTGTGTGTGTGTGTGTGTGTGTGTGTGATGTTGATCACAGAAAGATTTACAGGGGTAGCTCTCCTCGGCCCTATAGGGTCACAAGAGTCAGAATTGGCCCAATGGCATTGAATGAGTAGTTCTGGGCTATTCTTGTGGCCAGTTAACCAATTGAATATCAAAGAGGTGATGCTGCAGCATTGCCAGGCCTGCCTGTTTGGAAGTCTGCAGGGTTGTGATTCCCAGCTCTTGCAACATTTGTTCAGCCCCTCCTGGACCCAGCTGTCCTGCTGAAAGAAGCCCCAATGACAACAGAGACAGTGGGTAGGTGTTAGACACTGAGAGTTAACGACCAGCCAGAGTGTGACCCATGTTAGGTGTTTCAGAGACAATAAGCCCCGATGACAGTCCCAGATGAAATCACGAGGAGCAACAGAACCACCCACTGGAGTCAAGCCAACCAACATGAGATCTATTAGACTGTTGTTTGAAAACACTGTCGCAGTGTAGTTTATTACACAGTGAAAAATAGCCAGAACAGCTATTCCCAGCCCCTGTGAGTCCATGCTAAATAATGTCCTGAGCTGATGGCTTTCATCTGGGCTGCTGAGAGGTCCAGAGATGCCAAATACCACGTCTGTTATTTGATGATCTTCAGATGTTTATGAAGACATGCCAAGATGGACTTTTCAGTTTGCTTCTAACCAACCTGTGAAATGTAATCCTTTCATCAGAGACGCAGGACTATAGTACAAGCTGACCGGGGACGTCTGAAGATGAGGAAAAAGTGAAGCGACGATTCACCGTGCATGATGCAGGTCGCACGATGCAAGAATGAGGTAGAAGTTGAAAGCAATCGGAGGACTACACTGTTCCTTCAGTTCTTCCCACAGGTCTACATCAGGATGTGCCTGCCCTCATTTGGAGATGCTAATAGAATTTACATGTGAGGCCTATGTGATGACACAGGTTAGTCTAATGGTACTTGCCACCACTCTGCTCCTTAATGTCGCCCTTTTCCTACAGGGTAATGATGATCGAGTGAATAAGGGTGGCACCGCAGGTAAAGCACTTAACGGCCTTCAAAAGGTTGGTGATCGGAATCCACACTTTCTCCTCAGGAGAGAGGTCCTCAGTCTGCTTCCTCGGAGGTGCACAGCCTGGGAAACCCTTTGAGACTGGTCTCCTTCATCCTGTTGGGTCACCATGAGTAGGAATTGGCTTGGCAGCAGGGGGCTTGGGCTTGGGGTGATCTTTATCTTTCATACTTGGACGACATAACAAGTCTGCAGTCCCTGACTCTTAATAATGTATTTTAAAAAAAACCCTATGGTTAGCTTTCCTATGGTTAGCTTTATTTTCCATTTAGATAAAAATCCAATTACATAAAAATTCTACTGCTTCCTAAGCCAAAGAATTGATTGAACTAATGGGTCTGACTTAGCAAAGTAGAGGGGTGATAGAGCACTTTCACTCATTGCTGAGGGAGTTTGGGTTGTTTAAGATCCTTATTACGTTTTGCTCGAACATTGATCAGGGGTTCATAAAATGGGGACAGAGAAAGAGCAGAGCCAATCATAACATTTGTGCACAAAGGAAACATCCAATGGAAAAGTGAGAGCTGATAGAGTTCAGGGTGAGTCCGCACATTCTGTAGCGGCTGTCGAAAGCACCACCTCCTATAAAAATATGAGCCCCTAATAAAATGTAAAAGAAGAAAAGAGAAAAAAATGATTTGGGCAATGACTGTACAGATGTGCTTTATACAATTGATGTATATATATGTATGAACTGTGAAAAGAATTGTATCAGCCCCAATAAATTGTTAAAAAAAAAAAATCAAAGATCCACTGGCCCCGGGAAGCCATCAGTGTTCACAGCAATGAGAGACCCACCCAAACATGCAGGGAAAGTAAGCAGCTTTCCAAATGGCAGCGGGCGGGTCCTTAGGATCTTTTCTGGCTTTCTGATTGGCTCGCGGAACAGTGGCACACAGTCAGCCCTGTTACCTCTGGTGCTTCCTCCTTCTTTCAGAGGCTGGCTGTGCCACTGAACTCAGGAGAAGATACAAGTCCTCCCTGACATCAGGTTAAAAATGACAATGCACTTTAGTGAGGATCTGGGTAACCTCACAAGGCACACCCAGTGTGAATATCCTTTCGTAAAAGGACAGCGCAATAACTCCTCCTTAACAGCTACCTTGCCCAAAACAGCTCTCCTGCAAGCAGGGAGTCACACACAGGAAACCATAACAAAAGCTCCTGCAGGGGCTCTGTCAACAGCAAGTTGAGCTAACCCACCTACTAGCATATCACTCCTGAAAGCAATTTCCAAGGCAATATTCGTGCACAATTACTATATTTGGGAATCATCTTGTTACATTAAAAAAGGATTAAAACTCACTCACTCTGTATAAAGTAGCCTTAGAGTCTCTTGGTCTAATATTTAATCAAGGAAGTACTGATGTGCAGTAGAAGCGGAGAAGATCATCGAATTCTGATGGCCAATTAAAAGGACTGAAGACTCCGTGTTCTGCATTACGCCAATCTATGCTCCACCACCCACCATCTCTTCAACATACTGTGATGGCTTACCTGTTTCTATGACACTGAAAGCTATGCCACCAAGATTTCAAGTATCAGCAGAATTCCTGTGGTGCTTCGACACAGAGACAGATTAGGAGGAAATGTTAGTGATACGTTTCCAAAAATCAATGAGAACAACATTCAATTAGCTGGATTGTCAGCAGCATCAACACTGGACTCAAACTCACTGCCTTTCAGTCAATTCTGACCCATGGCGACCCTATAGGACAGGCTATCACTGCCTCTGTGGGTTCCCAAGGCAGTAAATCTTTAGGGGGAGTAGAAAGCTTCATCTTTCTACCAAAGAGTGGTAGTCTTGAACTCCTGACCTTGCACTTAGCAACCCAACATGTAACCACTACGCCACAAGGCTCCTAACAAGAGTTTAAAACATATCAAAGATCATGGTGCAAAACCAGGTAATAATTTGTTCACCATGAATTAAAGAGTCCACTTTCCGCAGCTAACAACACTTTCTACTAGCAGATTTGGGATCCTTGGCAACATACGTGATCTATCAATGATGTAATTTCTCCTTCTGTAAAATGAGGATGCAATGGAATCCACTCAGAGTCTGTGAGCACTAAACAAAAATCAGTGACCTTTATGAAGGGCTTCTTAGCCATGTAGACCTTCTGAGCTGGACAAATCTTTGTGGTGCCATTGTATGCTGGCAGATGATTAGCAGGATCCCTGGATTCTACCGCCTACATGTCAGTAACAGCAGTCAAAATATGCCTACAGATATTGCCAAATGTGTCCCGGGATAGGAGGAAGGGGTGTAGGAAATAGGGCAACATCATCATCCACTGAAAACAAAGCACTTAAACTCATAAGAACCCTACAAGGCCAAGGAAAACTGCTTCATGGGGTTTCGAAAGCTATAATTTGGGGGAGCAGATCACAGTGTTCTCCTCCGGAGCAGCTTGTGGGTTCCAACTGCCAACCTTTTGGTTAGCAGTTGAGCACTTAACCCCTGTTCCACCAGGGTCCTTAGTTCAGGTAAATAAATATCAAGCTCTGAATAAACAAGAACCGTCCTTCTCTTCAGTGGGTCTTATCTGTCACGATCGCAAAGAGTCCTTACCTCCTCGTCAGAATTGGAGTACCTTGGTGGGTATTAGGTCCACTGATATAATGAGGATGAAGGCATTGTTGATTGTTAGCTACCATGCATTGACTCCATGCCATTTACATGTACACATTAACCCATGTCCTCTTCATACCCATCACAAGAATCAATCTCTTCAATAATCAGTCCCATAAAGAATTGGCTTATTGATAATTCTCTTTAATATTATGAACATTAAGTTTATATGTTTGCTATGATCTTGAGACAAATTTCAGAGAACCTATGAGTATATCCATCTCTGGAGTACAATTATCCATGCATTTGGCTAGAATACAGCTTCCAGGAATGTGAACCAGTTTGAGGAGTTGAAGCCATTGTGTAGTCCATAAATGGACATAGTCAAGATCCTCAGCTGGTGGTTCTGGAGCCATGTTGGATATAATGATGTGTGGCGTGTACGTAATTCAAAGGGTCTGCACTTAATGTGTCTATATGGGTCTGATAGCTAAAGGGCTGATATGGCATTTTGAAGCACATTTATTCATCTTTATCCACCTGAACATCTTGTCAATAAACACCCCTGGTTGCCAAACACACCAACTCGGGTTAAAATCCAAGAATTAGATAAGATGAAGTTCTGCCATATCCTGCAAGGAACCTGTGCCGTTTATTCAGCTCTGTGCACATACATCTGTGCAGATGGCAATTCCAAACATCTGACCAAGTCAAAATGACCTGTTTGAGCCCTTTCTAAGCTCAGATACAGCTTCAGGTCTGGAAAGCTGGAGTAAAAAAAAGTCCCTGAAAAGGATGATTCTTAATTCTAAAATTACCTTGCCCTCATGCCATTTTATTTATCATGCAGTAAACCCCTATGTGCTCAAGAAACCCGTATGTGCTCATGCATCAGGCTAGCATTGGTCTCTAATTCAAAGCAGGGTCTCTGGGTCAGGGAAGTTAACACACACAGGCCAGGTCTCAGAGGGGCACCAGCAAGTAGGTACCTGCCTGCCTGGGATGCCCCCTACATTGAACCAACAGAACTGAGGGAGCTCTATAGCTGCAGTGCTTATGGCAGGTAATCGGTGATGAAATGTTTCTCAGAAACATGACTTAGCACTATAGGAATCATAAAGTTCAACCAGTGTTTGACTCTCACAGTTCGGTTCCATATATGTGTTAGAATCTTTTTGTAAATGAAACTGGCCGTTTTTACTCTGAGGGAAGAGGTTGTAGGCTAAAGAATAAGAAGTTATGCATTCATAGATAATGCCTTTACATAAGATGTGGAGATTCCTTGCCTAATGCAAGTGAATCAGAATATATATTAAACAAGTAGTGATGAGAAACAGGAAAGGAGATTATTTTTTTTAATAACAAGACTGCTCTGGTTCTTTAAGCACTAGTTGATCAAAATCTTGCTTCCAAAACTTCTTTGAGACTACTTATCCAGAAAAAGTCTCTTAAACTGGCTATCATTTAAGTCACTACAATTATACAAGACCCCAGAGTATAACTCATGTGCAACACTTAAGAGAGCAAATATTTGGATATTAACAGTAGAGTGTTTTGGAGTCAAATCTCCTGTTTGGAAGGATTCTCATTACCAACGTGCTTGCTGAATGTGCAGAGGACTCGAAGCCCTTACGATGACAATCACACACTGCGGTCTTCAGTATGAATCACAGCTTCACGTAAAGAAAACACACACCTTCACAACTGCACCCAAACGAAACAACACACTAAAGGGAGGAAAGGTCTGCACACTCAAGGATTTCATTGTACTTGAATCTATAATCAACCCTTATAGATACAGTAGTCAAGAAAGCAAAAAGGTGCTACGTCCATGCCCTACATGCTGTGTTAAGACATCCTTTGTCCCGGCAAACTTGTAACTAACACTCTCAGTGAACATTGCTGTAAATCATCCCTCACAATCAACCCCCATTGTTTGTGCAAATAGCATCCAGCCACAAAGTATTGATTCTGTACAAGTGAATAATTCAGAGACTGTCATATGGAGTTAGTCTACATTGGCCCAATATCCTTCTGTCAGCAGGGCCTTAAAAAATTTAATGTCAGGGGCTAATTGAAGACAGTATTAATGGAAGATCCTTATGCCCCAAAGGAATGATCGATAAGACTCTCTGCCATCAATTAACAGGGAGGTTTTGAAAGGGAGCCAAAGGCAGATAAAACATTAAGTAAATAAACAAAAAATATAGATCTAGGAATGAGTTTGGGGCTCACGTTAAAGTTCCAATTTAAGAACAATTAGTTCTTAGATCATGGCCCTGCTCGATGCTCACCCTCAGGGAGGCAACAGTGAAATTATGGGTGCTACAGCAAAGTGCAGTGAAGAAGTTAGATGGTGCCTGGCTATCAGATAAGAAAGTGTCTGGGGTCTTAAAGGCTTCTTTCCAAATAAGCAGCCATCTAAGTAAGATATCAACTAAGGCTGTGTGGAAGAAGCATCCAACACCAGTGACCAAAGGATTGAATAGCATATAATCTGAAGTTGAAGCAGGCAATACTATCAGAGTCAAAATTGTGAAAATCAGGTTTACAGGCAGCTATGAACATCAGTGGGAGCCCAAGATACATTTGTGTGCTCTACCTAGGAAATCAGCCTCAAGTGATTTCCTCTATCTATACTCGAGGGATGACAGGGGAGTTGTTACCAATTAGAGAGCATTGGAGAGATGATTATAGATGACAAAAAAGGATAAACCTAACTTAACGGTTAAAATCTTTTCAGTTGATCCCTTCTCCTATGCATGTTAGGCTTAATTTGGTTTTCAACATTTTTTGTATTGTTTTGGGGGTTGATCTCAGGTGTGTTATGCCATTGGAGATCCTCTTGAACTTTTGTTATACGTTTTTTTCCTGGTTTTCAGTATATAAAACCAAGGATTGATGAACATATAGGGATACCAAATTGAATAAGGGTTTCTGGGGGTACCGTGGTGTAAGGGGGATGGTAAAAGGGAGTTGATATCCAGGACTCCCTATGTAGAAATAACAATTCAACTGAATATGTGTTGAAGAATCAGAAAACCAAAGGGTGCTAGGAAAAGGCATGAACTCTGTTAGTTCATTGCATTCTGGCACTTAAAAGATGGTTTCCATGGATTTAATTCCCTCAAATGGACACCATCACATCTGCCGAAGTAGAGGTGTGGTCTGCCCACAGAGTTTTCAGTGGTATATATATATATATATATATGTATTTAAAGTAAATCACCAGATGTTTCTTCCAGCACAAGATTACCAATCTTTTGATGAGAACCCCAGCTCATTAAACAATTGCATAGCCCAGGTATTCTTACCTGGAGCTTTAACAACTAGCGAGCTAAAAACTGGACTTCTGGATAGTTGTTATTTCAAAATTCTGATCTAGCAATTCATTCATTAATCCACTGATAAAGGCAGCTATACTACCCTAAGGGTGCATTGTCAAACTGGCAGTGAACAGGCAATAATGATGGATTCCTACTGGGAATGTTTTCTTGTGGCAGGACTCACCCCTGCAGAGAGGGGTGATGGAGTGGAAGGCATCCGGATGTCAGATCTTGATAAATGGGCACGTTAAAGAATTGTCAGAGCTTAGCACACAATGGAAATGGGAGGATCCTTGTTTAAAAATGGTTATGACTTTCAAAAGGATGAGAGATGAGCCACATCACATTTTAATGCGAACAATCCATGTGTTATACTCGTCTGTATTTTCGACGGCACAGCCCTGGCACCTGGGCTTCTCTGTGCTGTCTGTGTTACATGCCTGCGCGTCTTGTTTACATAGGGGCATTATAAACATAATTGTGGGATTTCAAGTGGGGTCCTTCTGAACATAGAGCTCTGTGGGATGACATAAGATGCATGTGCCCGCAAGGGTGGCTTTTTGGCCACACACGGCTCCACGTCCCTGCTCAACTATTTATAAGCACTGCATGTAAACTCCTGTCAGCCAGCTGACTGCTCTTGATTTCAGGTTCATTTACAAAATTGTGAAAACCATAAATGCACCCTCGTGGGATTGTTAGGAGGCTTGTTAAGAGATACTCTTTACCAGCCAAATAGCAAGGCCAGGGGCACAGTGATTAAGCATGCGGCTTCCAACTGAATGGCGGGCTGCTCACAATCAGCCAGCGTGAAAGAACGATAGGCAGTTGGCTTCCTGTCATGGTCACAACCTTCAGGACGCTAGGAGACACGGCTACTCTCTAGGCCCGAAGGGCCACTATGAATCTGAATCAACGTGATGACAATGGATCTGTTTTTGTTCTGTTATAATTCAATGTCACAGATTAAATTGTTTCCCAATCCCCAAAATATATGTCAACTTGACTGGGTCATGATTCTCAGTGGTTTAGTTGTTACAGCAAGATGTAATGTTGCAGTTATATAGTGCCCCCCCCCCCAACATGATCAGATGTGATAAACCAATAAGAAGACTAATGGGAAGATGCAACACCAAGAATCTCCTTAGCCCTGGTCAGATATAAGTGGAGCTTCCCCGGACTAGGACTTGCAACACCATCTGACAAGAGAGAAAAGGAAAGAGAAGTAAGCAGAGATCAGAGGGGCCTGGAGTGGATGTGTCTTTTGAATGTGGTGACCCTACACCGAGAAACTGTCAAAACTTGTGGAAGATTGAAACCAAGATGCCTAGTGATCTCCAAGCAGTGTCTGACCTACAGATGCACAAAGGAGACAAAGACTTTCCTCCTAAGTTGTGAACCAACAGAGATATACCTTCTCTTAGAGCTGGCCCTTTGAATTTGGGTTTCTCTCTTCTTGTTAAAGCCATCCACTGGGGATATTTCTGTTACAGCGCTGCTAGGTCAGGAAGACACCCGGTGCAGTGCAAGGAAGTGAACTTTACTTGCTGTGAATCTTCTACCATCCTATGGTGTCCTCCATCCAGTGATGAGGTGGGAGCATACAAACAAGGTAGAGAGCACTCTTATTAGGGAAGTGGTCAATGTTGCCATTCTGCTGAGAACTGCAGAGAAGCAGGAATGGGGAATCTGATGATCACCAAGGAAGAGCCAGGAGTGAAAATGGGTCCAAAGAGGCAGAGCCAGCAGAGGAACCGCACTGAAATCATGGGACAGAACGGTGAGTCTCGGGGCCATGGGAGAGCTGAGCGGAGTCTTAGGGCATCAACAGCACGAAAGGAGCATTGTGACACTTGCCGGAGCAGGCAGACAGGTAAGAGACAAGAGCTCCCAACAGCACATGGGATCCAGGCACAGGAATGGGGATAGCAACACTAGAAGGGTAGGGGGGAGGTGGGGAGAGGAAGGGAAGAAGGGGGAACTGATTGCAATGATGGTCACAGAATTACAACCACCCCCTCTTCCAGGGCGACGAACGACAGACACCATGGAGGAACAGAGACTGTGGTCGGTGTAAGATATGAAAATAACAATAATTTATCAAGGGGTCACAAGGAGTGGGAGAGGGAGGGGGAAAAGAGGAGCAGATATCAAGGGCTCAATAGAAAATAAATGTCTATTATATGTACACATATGCTTGTTGCAATTGATGTATGGACTGTTATAAGTGTTGTTGATCCCCCATTGAAATGACCTTTTAATATAAAAAGGGGGACTTCTGACAAAAAAAAAGATACCTTAATTTTTAACCTGACTTGTAATTTTTTAACATCTCTAACAATCCCAATAATTCTGAGCAAACATCTGTGAGTTCTGTTTGGTCATCCCAATGCACATGGCCCATAACGGAGGATAAAGAAGCACGGATGCACAGACATGTCTATTTCTTCACAGGGGGCAGATGCGGAATTGGCCATTATTTTTCCCTTGTGTCGCCGAAGGAAGTCCGATGCAGCCCTGGTGGCATTTTCTCGCCAGGTAAATGGTAGTATATCCTCATTAAGAATTAGTTTTTATTATGAGCTTGAAGGGTGAATGACTCCAATCAACATTATATTCATAAGGCATAATGCATTTTCTCTTTGGCTCTTTTGTATTCTCGTAAGCCTTAGAAAGGTGTGTAAGGGTAAGCCATAATAGCAGGAAAATTCTGAAGCAGGAACACTAAGGCATTCTTCTTCCCAGGGAGAGACTAATCAGGTTAACACAGGTGCTTGTAGGTTAGCTCATGTCGCTCTCACTAAACTCCCACCAAATGATGTACTTATACAGCAGCTATATAAACACATATGCTCTTAATACAGGTCCATGATGTTACAAAGTGGTAAGTGGTTTTATCCTCGCACAAGAGGACTATTACAGTTATTTTGTTTCTCTTAGTTCACCATTGACTCTGAATGACTGAAACAGCTAAAGAATGAAACAAGGAGAAACATTCTCTTGGAAAAGGAGGTATAATTTGCATGCAACATATACTATATAATTTCCAACAACCCAGGGAGTCTACCCTGTTCTGTGGTAGGAAATTCAACTTTCCTTACCAGCTGGAAGACTCTTTTTCTTGCTTTCATTTAACCAGTGAGAAAATTAACTCTTGATCTGTGGCATTCTTGAAGAGGAAGATTTCAGAGGTTGTTCAAGTTTAATGCACCATCTTATGGACGTATCCACCCGAAAGGTGCCTATTACTAGAATGCAGAGCTGCTGGTGCATGGGGTCAATGTGGGGCCGCTAACAGAAAGGTTAGTGGTTTGAACCCATCAGCTGCTCTGTGGCAGAAAAACACTATGACAGCTTCCCTAAGATTGAGAGCATCATTAGATCAAAGGAATAGGTCTACTCGGTCCAATAAGATCACTAAGAGTTGGGATCAACTCAATGGCCATGGATTCTTTATTATTAGAGTATGGGAATGGGGCATGGGGCGCGGAGGAGCTCCTAGAGTTTATTTGTGTCTTCTTTTACTCATTTTTCAGTTTATGAGGCATTAACCAAAATTGAAACATGGTCCTAGAAATGAAGAGCATTTCTGGATGTTAACGATCGCGTAACTGCATATAACGCATTGATAGTAACAAAGATGCCTTCGAGCTATTTTTAGGATTAGTTTGTTTGCATTTAAATTCCTTAGTTTATATTTAAAACCCCAAGGCTAATCTAAGAATTCATCCAGAAGGTGAATTCTGTGTGTGCTCTGTGTTTGGTTAGAATTTTGTATACACTCACACCTGACTTCTCTGAACAGGACCCAGGGAGAGCTGAGGGCTCACTGTCTCTCACAAGTATCAAACGGACGACTGTGAGTACCAATCCATTCATCTCTCACATTTGGCGATGAAAATGTGTACATATCCATATTTGTATAATAGATGCATGAGTTACTCATTTCATTTCCCGTACTATAAGCACTGCCAATGTTTAATTATAGACGTCAGAGCTGTGCTTTTTATTTTCCTCTATATTGTTATAAGGAAGGAAATTGTTTAATAGGAAGAAAGATATTCTGCGGGTGTTTTAATACCTTGTTGTTGCTGTGAGTGCCCTCCAGTTAGTTTTGACTCACAGCAACCCTGTGTAGTCCACAATGAACCCCTGCCATATCCTGCTCCATCCTCACGGCTGTTCTTATGCTTGAGCCCGTTGTTGAAGCCACTGTGTCAATGCATCTTGTCATGGGCCTTCCTTTTTTTTGTTGTTGTTGCCCCTCGACTTTAGCAAACATGATATCCTTCCCTGTTGATTGATCTCTCCTGATACCACGTCCAAAGTACACAAGATGAAGTTTCTCCATCCTTGCTTTCTGGCTGTCCTTCTCTCAAGACAGGTTTCTTTGTTCTTTTGGCAGTCCATGGTACCTTCACTGTTCTTTCCCTGCCCCATAGTCCCAACCCAGTCATTCTTCTTTGGTCTCCCTTATTCAATGTCTAACTTTTACACGCATATGAAGCCACTGAAAAGATAATGGCTTGGGTCAAGCACACCTCAGTCCTCAGAGTAACATCCTTGATGTTCCTCACTGTACAAAGGTCCTGTGTAGCAGATTTATCCAATGCAAGGCATCATCTGATCTTTGACTCTTGCTCCATGAGCATAGATTGTGGATCCAAACAAGATGAAATCCTTAAAGCGTCCATCTTTTCACCATTTGTCATGATGCTAATTATTGAGCCACTTGTGATGATTTTCACCTTCTCTACATTGAGCTGTGAGCTGGAGTCCTCGCTCTTCATCAGCAAGTGCTCCGAGTCCTCCTCACAGGCGGCAAGCAAGGTTGTGTCATTTGCATATCACAGATTCTTAATGAGCCTCTCTCTAATCCTGATGCTGAACGTTTACTCATATGATCCAGCTTCTCTGATTATTTGCTCCGCATAGATATTGAACAGGTTTGGTCAGAGGATACATCCCTGTGGCACAACTTTCCTGATTTTAAGCCCTGCACCATGTTGCTCCATGAAAAAGTCCTGCAGGAGCACAATGAAGAGTTCTGGGATTCCCATTCTTCTCCAGGCTATCCCAAGTTTGTTATGTTCCACACAGTTGAATGTCTTGGCATAATCAATAAACACAAGCAAACATCTTTCTGATAGTCTCTGCTTTCAGCCAGGATCCATTTGGCCTCAGCAATGACATCCCTTATTCTATGCCCTCTGCTGAATGTGCCCTGAACCTCCAGCTGGTCCCTGTCAATAGACTAAGACTACTGCAAACATTGTTCAATGATTTTCAGCAACATTTTACTTGCATGTGAGATTAATGATACTATTCTAAAGAACTAGAGCATTCGGTTGGGTCACCTTTGTTTGAAGTGAGTATAGATACGGATGGATCTCTTCCACTCAGTGGGTCAAGCACCTGTCTTCCACATTTCTTGGCATTCATGAGTGAGTGCTGCAGTACCTCACAGCTGGTTGAAACAGTTCAATTGCTTTTCCATCAATCTATGGAGCCTTGTTTTTGGCTAATGCTTTCAATTTAGCTTGACCTTCCGTCATTACCATTGGTTCTTTAAGAAATGGTGAGAATGTTCTTCCTTTTTGGTTTTCTAACTCTAGGTCTTTGCACATTTCATTATAATATTTTACTTTATTTCTTGAGATGCCCTTTGAAATTTTCTATTTAGCTCTTTGATTTTATCATTTTTTCCCATATACCTGAGATGCTCTAAGATTTAGAACAAGTGTCAGAGTGTCTTCTGACATCCATGCTACTGATTTTTCTCTTTCCTGGCCTTTTAATGACCTTTTGCTTTCTTTGTGAATTATGTTCTTGAAGTCCTCTTGCAGCTCATCAGATCTGTTGTCATTAGCGTTCAATGCAGCAAAAACTCACGTGGCATAGACTCGTGGTTATAGGGGCTCTCATGAACTTGTTTTACTTTTCTACAGCTTCACCTGAACATACACATGAACGACTGCTGGTCTGTTCCAGGCCCTGTCTTAGCTGCTGATACTGAGACGCTCCATGGTCTCTTCCCACAGATGGATTCAATTTGATTTCTGTGTGCCCTATCTGGAGAAGCCCATGTTGTGTAGTTAGTTACATTTGTACTGTTAAAAATGTATTTGCTGTGAAGAAGACATTGGTCTTTCAAAATATGATCATGGAAGCTGCAGTTTTGTTTGTTGTCACCAAGACCATATTCTCCAAACGCTCTTCCTCTGGGTTTCCACTTTTTGCATTCCAGTGGCCAGTAACTGTCAATGAATTTTGAATATTCAATCGATTTCCAACTGAAGAAATTAGTAGAAGTCTTCAACTTCTTCATTCCTCGCTTTCGTGTTTGGTGCATAAAATTGAATAACATTTGCATGATTGTATTTTGTTGAATGCATGCAGATATTGCAGATACCACTGTACTTCAAGATAGACCTTGGAATGTCTTTTTTGGCGATGAATGCAATGCCATTCCTGTTGATTGGGTCACTGCTAGCCCAGTAAGCCATATGATTTTCTTATTCCAAGGAGCTGATTCCAGTCCATTTCAGCTTACGAACACCTACTTGGAGAAGAAAGTTCTTCTCAGTCATCTTTTGAGTCTCTTCCAACCTTCGGGACTCACATTCTGGCAATCTTGTCTTTATTAGGCCATCAGGATCTGACAATGTCTCCATGCTGCCCATACACTTTTTTGTGGCTAAGTCCTCCACAGCGTACAGCCTATGACTTCTTAGTAGTTTGTTCTTAGTCTGAAAGTTCTGTTGAAACATGTTCACTTTCAGTGAGACTGCTATATTTGAAACACCAGCGACATAGCTCTCAGCAACACACAAGTCATCATAGTATACCACATTGACAGACAAGCAGTGGCATAATACCTTAGCCATCTTCAAATACAATGGTGACATCTGCATATGTACCTCTGTGTTAGATCAGCATTATTTTTATCCTGATGACATCTAGCGTATTTTATTACCCAATAAAAGCCACAAGACCTCAAGGCACTCATTTTAAGAACTCTGGCATTTATACGAATACCTTTCGTACTGCAGTCACAAATACACCCATTAAATCAACTCCAACATCAACAACAAGATTCAAGGGACAACACCTTACATATGATACTTATTTTAAAAGTGGATTCTATCCTTTGGGTTCATCTGTTTACTTTGTGTTGGTTTCATGAAAATAAGTTACAGAACTTAGGAGCATGGAACACAGGTCTATCACATTCAGAGTCCTTCCTCAAGCAGTTCCTCCTGGCTGGCATCGTTCTAACAGCTGAAGAAATAGCTGCTACCACTGCTGCCTTCAGAGAAAGTCTAAGTCAGGACGTCATGATGGTAACAGAGGAGATGCTTGGAGAAGAAATGATGTCCACCAAAGTCCAATAAGAGTGAAGAACTAGCAGAGAAATAGAGGGGTTAGCAATGCCAAAGCATAGTTGGGTGAGCGTGGAAGAAGGCAGGTTTGGAAAACTTGTATAGATCATCAAGATTTTAGATACAGAACAATTCTGAATAGAAATAAATATTTGTATGTGACTCAACAATAATATCTCACAACGAAGGACACCAAGATCCAGAAAATCCACACAGCCAGCACAAAGAAGGAGATTAAAGAACAGATCTCTGTAAGTCTACATCTACCACACCCCAAGTTCTGAATCCTTCAGTGTCCATCTTGTGCACTGAGAAAGAATGCCAGGGCTTTGTGGGCATGGTTTCTCCTGATGACCCTAGAAAATAAACAGAAGTGCTTGACCTTTTTCTTTGCCACCTTAATACTTGTACACATAGCTGACCAAATGATGGTGTTTAGCTTTTACTTCACAGTTAACGTAAAAACCCTAATTAAAAAATTCAGATTGCTCTAATAGGTTGGCTCTGCCTCAATCTTAGTTTGCTTCTGAAGTAGAGTTCCTCATTTCCCTCCATATTCTTTGAAGAATGATAAAACACAAATGAAAATCATTTTCAAAGAGAATCCATTTAATGGCGATACGGATGTCTTGATCAAACAGAATGAAGTCTTTCAGGTGGTGCTTTTTCCAACTTTTGTTACTGTGCCTCATTTACAAGTCACCACTCTCTTAACCTTTACTGCTGTCTGCTTAATCAACACAGGGTGAGATCAAAGTAAGAGACTGAAATAAAGAAATACAAGCTACGGAATTCCGAGACGGTGCACAGAATTTACACATGCATTTGATGAAAGGAAGTGAGTAATGAATGATACATTCATCAGCAGAGTGGGCCGAGGGGTCATTTTAAGTTGCGGTACGCACTGACAGCAGAAAGTTAAAGCACTAGTTCCCCAAGAAAAAATACCATAATAGGCCAGTAATTTGTCTTATGGTTAAACTGGGGTCTTTGTCGTGAGACAGGCCAGGGTTGAAATTTACAGACACCATAGCGGAGCCCTGGTGGTGCAGTGGTTACGCATTGCGCCGTTACTGCAAAGTCGGCAGTTTGAAACCATCAGCCACTCTGCAGGAAAAAGACTAGACTTCCTACGCCAGTGAAGCGTGACAGTCTTGGAAACCCACACAGGCAGTTCTATCCTGTCCTACAAGTTCACTATGAGTTGGCATTGGCTTGATGGCAGTGAATTTGCTTTTTGGTTTGATTAAATCCATGGATTTCAGAGCTATGTGATTTTCTGCATTCAATCCCGGCATCTAGGGTTGTGAAGTTAAATCTTGAGCAGCTAGTTAACCTCTATATGCCTCTGTGTCCTCGACTGCAAAGTAGAAAACCTGCTTCATAAGATTGTTAACAAAACCTGCTTCATAAGGTTGTTTTAAAAATTGTTATTGTAGATAAGTTATTATATGTATTTCTTAGAACTGTTCTTGACACATTTTAAAAGTTACAATTGACTTGATGCTCACACGGGTGACCTTGTATGTGAGAGTAGAACCGTACTCTCTAGGTTTTATCACAAGGTATTTATTCCCAGGGCCTTAGGGTAGACTTGAAAATCCAACCTGGTGGAAAGCAGGTGAACATGTTAGTCCCTGACATCACATAGTTAAGTGCCATATAAAAGTTTTTGACCTTCTCCTCTTTATTCTCCTTTTCTGTGCCTTCATTCTCTTCATCTTCCTTGTTCTTCCATTTACTCTCAGCCTCATTTTGAAGGCGTTAAGGGCCTTGCCGGCTTCACAGTGTAGACGTCTGTCAACTCAGGGTGGTAATTTCACAATGATGTGTCTGTATCTGTTGCCTCTTCATTCTACGTTACCTTCCTCGTGGGGCCCTGACGTCATTCAGGTGTCTCTGCTCTGATCTCCAGCCCTTGACAATGGAACAGAAGGAAAGCTGACCCACATCTCCGGCTATAGGATCAGAGCATGATTGTTGGGCTAATGATGGTATGCCCATCACCTTTGTCAGTGATTTGATTCAGAAACCAGGACTCAGCCAATTTTTGATCCAGTTGTGGGTACAGGACCTAAATTTGTCCGAAAGTACTGAAAAGGAGGGTTTTATACCTTATAATTGGATTCTTCCTCTCACCCAGTGAATGACGACTAGGAAGTAAATTGCCCTTGTGGCATAGGCGTTATGTGACGGGTTATCATTTGCATGGTTGGCAGTTCAATACTGCCCACATCTCCATGGGAGAAAGATTGGGCTTTCTACTCCTGCAAATAGATACAGTCTCAGAGAGCAAAGTTGATACATAGAAGAGTATATAGCGAGGTCTAACCCTAAACCTAACCCTAACGCTAACCGTAACTCTAACCCTAACCCTAAACCTAACCCCAACCCTAACCCAAACCCTATCCCTAGGTCTAACCCTAACCCTAACCCTTGGTCTAACCCTAACCCTAATTCTAATCCTAACCTGAACCCTAACCCTAACCCTAACCCTAACCCTAGGTCTAACCCTAACCCTAACCTAACCCTAACACTAACCCTAAACCTAACCCTAAACCTAACTCTAGGTCTAAACCTAACCCTAGCCCTAACCCTAACCCTAACCCTAAACCTAGGTCTTACCCTAACCCTAACCCTAACCCTAGGTATAACCATAACCCTAACTCTAACACTAACCCTAACCCTAACCCTAACCCTAGGTATAACCATAACCCTAACTCTAACACTAACCCTAACCCTAACCCTAACCCTAGGTATAACCATAACCCTAACTCTAACACTAACCCTAAACCTAAAAAAAAAAAAAAAAAAAAAGAAGAGTATATAGCAAAAAATAGATTGTATTAAAGTAGGCTCAGGACTATGCTCTACCTTCACTGGTAGCCTGCCTTAAGAACTGACTACTAAATTGCAATATAACTTATTTCCAAATTGGTCTATACAGGTCAAGTTGACATATTGGCACTTAGTTTCCAACATCTTAATATGCAAAAACTTATTCACAATATTGTTTAAAGTCAGAATGAGATGCCTATGGCTAAGTGCAGAGCACACAATAAACATACGTGAAGTGGAAGGCACGCTTTACACTAATGATGGCCCCCAAAGGACTTAGTATGGCATGGCATTATCATACTCCTTAACTCCATCATGGTAAAAATAGCCATAGGAAGTTCCAACATTGCTTAATCATCACAATAATAAAAAAAAGAAACCAATGCCATTAATTCCAATTGGAATCATAGCAACTCGATATAGAGTTTCCGAGTTTGTACATTTTAAAGGGAACAGACAGCCTTGTCTTTCTCTTCGCACAGTGGCTGATGGCTTTAAGCAACCAGCCTTGCCAGTTAGAAGTCCAAGATCTAAGCCATAGTGACACCAGACTCTTAATCCTAGGTGGGACTTAATCACCGGGTGTGTGTCTTCAGCTAGTCCGCTGTGCTCCAAGCACATTTCATAGGACACCACTGATGCAGGAGGCCCCGATATTTCCCTCATTGTCCTCATAGCACCTTTCCTAGGCTTTCAGAAATGTCTGTAGTCGAACAGGTTAGTAGATATTTTCAATTCCTCTTTTCCCCTCCCCCATATATTTAACTCTAAAGCCCTTACAGAACCAGTCCTATTTTTCTCTAAACCCATCCAAGCAAATTAGGAGATTTCAAATGCAACTTACCTATTCTGACACCAAAAAGGGACAAAAAACTAATGATAAAATTCAGAAGAAAACAAACCAAAGCAACAACGAAAACTTCCTGATATACTGTAGTCTATATTTAACCTCGACCATTTGCTTCATTTCTGAACGTCTCGCTTCCTCTCAGAGAGAGAGCGGCATTAAGGCAGAGCCAGGGTTCGTGACACAAGATAATATAGTCCTCAGTCATCACTGATATTGAATGATGGAACAGACAGGTAATGCAGTTACAAGCAATCAAGATACAAAATTGGGTATTTGTCTTCTTTAGAGCACTTTGTAAATATAAACCTGGGCTAGGGTAAAGAAGGAGAGCTCTGTTTTAACTTAGCCATGGTGCATGCAATGTCCTTTTTTATTCAGGTTTCTGTTTATATAGTTCCTAGTTCTTTTCCATTTTAGTGACTAAGCAATGAGAAACGTGATTCACTAAACCCAACTAGAATGTTTTGGTTTTTTTTTCATTTGAAGCCAGCAGAAAGAAAGTCAGAACTCTGGACTTGGTCTTCCTGAAGTCTTAGGACTCATTTCCGCCCTGGGATGCTATACAGTGCACTTTGCCACTCAGCTTACATATACAAACTCAGAGCCATCACCAGTGCCCCAAGCAAAGCAGCTATGCCGGAGGGTCTCATGGAGAGGAAACTCCTTGGCCTCCCCTCACCCCTTTTTTTATTTATTCATATACTTACTGCACACTTATTCCTTACTCATTTCAATAAGCACGTTTTAAAGTATCATGTGCTAATACATGGATAGTAGCAGAATAATGAGTCTTTTCTCCTGGAGAAAAAGGCAGGAAGTAGTGTGCTGTTAAACCAGCTCTCTGAAACTTAAGTCTATCTTTGTAGCAGCTGCCAATTTCCACTGTGGAAATACTCCCATTAGGGTAATGTAACAACCAGCTTGCAAAATGCCTCAATATTCCAACAATTAGGGCTCAGAAACCAGGGGAAATAGGCTCCAGCATACCAGCTGTATGAAAAGTTGACAGATAAATAAAACATTCCGTCTGTAGGTCTTGGGAAGTGCTATATAGAAAAACAGCGGCAAGGCAGTCAGTGCTTGGTGGTGAAGGGGGTACAGTGTTAAATCGTATGGACAGTGAAGGCTTACTGAGCAAGTGAGGATGAGTCATGGGGACAGCACAGGTTCTCGGTGGTCTGAACAGCACATCACGGATACCAGTCTCTGTCTATGTGGACTGTCTCTCACTTCACTTGTTTTTTCCCAGTTTGTTGTCACTGATGTTTCCTTCCCCCGCCTCCCTCCCCACCCTGCCCGTCAGGTAGAAGAGGTGTAGATGGATCAGAGATTCAACAGGTTAAAAATATCCACCTCATCTAGGCTCTCCTCTGCCTGTCCAAAAACTGTAATGCTGTCTCAAGGGTTTTCCTGACAGCCTTACTCACTGGACTCTTCAGGGAAATCTGCCCTGAGAACAGAAGAATGTAAAAACCATTTCTAAGTGAATCCAAATGGGCAGACAGACTCCCGTGTAAAATGTGAAGGCCTTTGAAATTTCTTGAGGTGCATGTCACAGGAATAACCAAAAAAATCTATCAACAGGGAGAGCTGAAGCAATAGCCACCAAGCTTACTAAAGAGGAATTTGAACCAGTGACACGCACATGACTGTCTTTTAATAGAAACTTCATTTGGTTAATATCTCCCTAGTGTTGGTACTTCTCATGCCTTCAGTTGCTCATCTGTAAGATGGTACTCACTCAGACTCACTGCCACAGAGTTGATTATGATTCGCAATATCCCGATAGCATAGAACAGCACTGCCCTTTGGGTTTTCAGGTCCATAGGTCTTTATTTGAGCAGAAAATCTCATCTTTCTCCCGAGAAGTGGCCAATGGTTTTGAATCACTAAGCTTGTGATTACCGGTCCAATACATAACCTACTCCGCTCCAGGGCCCCTGTAAAATGGTACTAGAATGGAAATGACTTTGTAATCAGACGGTAAGGTTTAAACTAGATCTACAAAATTTAGAATGTTATTGTCAACTGCGTGCCATGTAATTCAATAATAAATGTATGACTATGATACATCTTTGCTATTCTCTTGCTCACTACAAAAACATTATTACTCTCCTTGTGCTTGACACTGCTAACATACATACTCATATGATCCTCATTTAATAAATAGGGACACTGAGAAAGATTTTAGTAAGGTGTCTTAGGACCATAGTGACTAAGGAGTCGGGAAGATAAGTCAGAACCACACAGTTGAGTTTGTGATGCGCTGCACAAGAGCACATTAGGGTAGCACAAACCATACTAGACTCATAGGTCCATGAGGGTAAGAATTCTGTGATTTGCATTTGCCACAGTGATAGCATGCTGGATAAAGTCAAAGGAAAACCTACAGTCAACACTACTTACTGCTTCCTCATATCTTTAGTGTCAAACATGGATCCGCACCTGGCGCCCTCTCTAAAGAAGTCCTCGTAGCCGCAATAGGTTTGTGTTGGGCTAACAACTGAAAGACTAGTGGTTTGAAAGACAATGCTAAAGTTCTCCTGGCTTACAAATGCGAAAATGGAGAGATATAGAATTTAAGTAAATTATCTGGTTTCACACAGGATTCAAACTAATATCTGTTGGACTCGTGAATCCAAGCTCCTCATTACTGGGCATTTCTGCTTACTTAAGAAGGTCCGCAACCCCAAATATAATGAAGAACAACTGGTGGATACCACTCGGCACACTAGTCCCGCGGATACACGCATTGAGGTGGCAGGTTTCATGGGACTGTGTGTATAATAGTCCCCTCCTCGTTTAATGACAACATGGGACCCAGGAAAATGTCAGTTCTCAGTGGGAACCTGCAGCGGAATTCTCAGAAGAAAGCCAATTAGCTCCAGTCTACCGAACTTCCCTCCAGCAGCGATCAGCTAGTGCTGCGGGAAAGCCGCACTCTCCTTCGGAGAGATCAAATTCTCTGCCGTTTCCATTCGGCGAGGTCTATGAATTATGCATTTTAAAACAAGAGGACATGAAGTAATGGCTTCCCAATTCTCCCAGGTCTAAAAAGAGGAGCTTAGTGTTCTTGGTCTGGATTCCCCACTGTTTCCAAGTAACCCTTTTCATTCTTCCCCAAAAGAGTCCACCGGAGATTTGCAGCAGCCCTGTGAATGCTCTACTGCTCCGCATAGTCGCTCTCTCCATTCACTCCTCCTCTGACAGCGCAGAGAAAGGCATTGTCTGTGCCCTTCAAACCCGAGCATCAGCACGTGAAGGCCTCCTGGAGCGGGCCAGAAATGCTGCTCCCTCAATGCGCACTTTCCAATGGTGTCAGTCATCCGCCTGGTGACTTGGACTTCAATCAAGGAGAACTTCAGAGCACAGGTTCTCACCTAGATCCCTCAGCCCCCAGAGGCCCAGAAGCTATCACTATTGTGCTTGAGGAGGACATTCGTATGATAGCGAAGCCAGGACATTAACGGAAAGGGTTGGCTCATGCCAGCGTAAACAACAGGGAATGAGCCACATGGGGCACTGCACTTGCATAACACGTGGCACGGGCCCTCTTACAGTCCCTTTTCTCATGAAAATAAAAAGCAGCGTCGGTGACATGATAGATAACTCATAGGACTGTTAACCACAAGGCCAGCTGTTCAAAACCACCAGCCATTCCTTGGAAGAAAGATGAGGCTTTCTGCTCTCTTAATGATTGGCAGCATCTGGAACCCAAGGGACAGTTCTCCTCTGCTTCATGGAGCTGTGATGAGTAGGCATCAAATCGGTGACAGTGGATGCATCGAATGAAACTAATTGACCTTCCGTCCCAGCTGATGGTTGACATATGCAAAGTAATATGATGGTGTTTTACTTCCCAATTTTTAAAAGAAAATCCCCAAATCAAGATTGAAATTTCAAACTTTTTGAATTGTAGCAACTAATTTTAAAAATTTAAATAAACTTAGCCATAGACCATAATTGGCCCATGGTACCTAGCTTTTATGATGTCTATTTTGCCATACTGTCTTTTCTGCAGTGCTAACAGACTGCAGACTACTGGGAGCTGATGCTACAGTTTTAAAGCAAACACATATCTCTTCTGGTTTGTGTTCATTAATGCCTGACCGAAACAGCAACTCAGGGACACCTGCCTAAAAGCAATAGTCAAACAGACCCACTGCCAGCCAGTCAATTCCAATTCATGCCCACCCTATGGGGGCGGGGAGAACTGCCCTGTGCGTTTCTGAGACTGTAACTCTTAGTGAGCTCGATTGTAGACCATTGATCCATGAAATTTTGAAAATTCCATTGTATATTAAACAGTTTGCACAGTATTTAGGTACATTGACTGAGGTGAACATTACTCCATATTTTACAAATCAGTAGGAATATACTTGTCCCCAAACCACACCAATACCAAGTGGCACAATTTTCTTCAAATTACTCTTAAGTCCTTAACTACTGGGATACAATACCTGGCTACACAAACCACAAGCATAAAAAGCACTGAAGTACTATATATTTTTTGAAGCACTGTAAGATTTTTGCTATAGTTTGAAGAAATAAATAATGGTTTTCAAAATTGCTAGTAGATTATAGCATATATAACAGATTATAACTGTAAAGGACACATTTAGAAATAGTAAAATCTATGGAAAAAGCAGTGTTTTTCTTGTTATTAGCAAAATAAAAAACCCAAAACAACAAAGGTGCCCTAGTAATTTTGACTTGAAATAAATGGACCCCACAATAATGCTCAGCTCTACTGACCTGGTCAGACATAGTACACAGTAAAGGGTTATCCAAGTGGGCTTAGGTTTCTCACATCCTGCACGTTCCCAAGAAAAGACTAGTACTTGACCAACTCCTGGGGAGATACGTTCAAGTCCCTGAAATACCCTTCTTATAGCAGTGTCTCTGTATCTAAAGCCTCGATCCTCACCAGGTAGCAATGTCATTTACGGTGGTTTATGGCGAAGGCCTGTTGGTGCTCATACTATCTGGGGTCACTCGGCCAGGTTGAAGAGTAAATAGTTAAGATCAGTTAAGAAGGTGCTACAAACACCAGTAACTGATCCCCAACAAAATCTCTGGACACCAAGGCTTGACTAGGCTTCTCTAGTTACCGCTGCTTTCCATGTATTGTCATGTATTGTCAACACCACTGCTTGCACTCAAAATTCACTGCCATCAGTTCCCTTAGTCACCAAGACCCTGTCGGAGGAGGTGAGTTTCTGAGACTGCAACTCAGTCTGAGACTGAAACTGTACTAGGAGTAGGAAGCCCCTTCTTCACCCACGCTACTTTAGGAAAACTAAAGTCCAGATTCCCCCAGGACAAGAGTTGGAATGCATGCCTGAATTCTTCTAGATTGTGCTTCATACACCTTTTATGATACACTGATTTTAATGACAACAAAATAACTGTGATTGTTTTGTTTTTCTTTATACTTGTGAATCCTTCGAGGGGATTATTGGGCCTGAGGATCATTTGGGGGACTTCTGGCATTCTTAGTAATCAGTCTTTGTGAATTTATTTTATATATATGTGTGTGTATATATAGGTATATCATGTATATATATGATCAGCTTAGGATTGTCTAACAAAACAAACAAAACAACAACAAACCCCTAAATTGTCTAGGAGAATAAAACCAAATACTATTGGCATGCGAATAAAGTGGAGATAAACACTAAATATGAACACGGTGATGAATCCTAGTAACAGAAAGAACTGTTTCACTTCTGAAATGCCAAGTGAATAATGAAAAAAAAACTGCATCTCAATTGTGTTCTCATTAAAACTATGCTGAAATTATGAGTATGTAGTTCAGAAAAAAATACATAGTTAGCTTTTGGGATGATTTCATAATGTTGTGATTAATTGAATTGTAAATAGCTGAGATATTATTTAGGGAGGTTTCAGTTGCTTTTATTAATACATTTTTAGAATTAATACATTTTTATAGTTGCATTTTTTTCTGAGCAGATGGAACAGAATCAAAAGGACGGGAAGACTCACGGCGCGCCCACCTTTGGGCTTTCAGACTAGTTAGCTTCTCCTCTTCACTGGCCCCGTTGGACAGCGCCTCTTACCATGTAGTTGATTTGCTGCAACAATTGCACAGAGCACTGCTTTGTATCCATGGGTGCAGCTATCTGGGAATAAACTGTCATCTGTGAATAACTACCATGAATATTTATAAGGGACAATATATAGTTTCAAAACAAGCCTCCATGTGGGGCTCTTTCCCCACCTCCACATAGTTCTTTAAATTAAATACACTCGCATCTGAAAGCATTATCTCTTGCTATTCTTGAGCAATGTAAAGGGGTTTTTCTACACTTCCTTTAGATTCCCCGTAAGAGTTACCAATGAGAATGTCCTGCTCACCTTTTTATAAAATAGCCGCACAACCACCGCCCCACCCAAAACTACTACTAATCATAATGCAGGAGGGGGGTTCAGAAATTTTGTGGGGAAAGGGAGTTAAGTTATAATAGAATTTCCTCACAAATTTTATGAAGTGTATTCATAAAGCTATGAGAAAATACTATTATTAATATATTAGATTTTATATTATTATATCATATATTTATATATGATATTTCCATATAATTGTATATTATTATATTAATATTAATATTAACCTCATTGAATGAACAAATATACGACATGCCAGGATAGAAACACTCTAGGAGTATTTCTCCTATAGGCCTCCAATTATCTCTACTTCATTATATTCTTGCTTGCTTCCCCTTGAGCATGAGTGGAACCTGAACATTTGCTTCTAAGCAATAGAGGTCGGCAACAGATAATGAGATGTCATGTAAATAAGTATGTTTCACAATCTTATAACTTCTGACTTGTTATATGTCCTACTGATTCTCACCCACTCTGACCTCGGTGGTTAAGCTGCCTTAAGGGGAGACCCATGTAGCAAAACGCAGAGAGTGGATTAAATCTGCCAACTAGTAACGAACTGAGCCTTGTCATCACATAACTTGGAAGCAAATCCCTCCTCAAATTAGCAACAGATAAGACTCCACTATTATCCTACGCTATCCTAGGAAAGACCTTGATGCATTGGACATATTGAAGCAATGTCCAAATCCCTGACCTACAGACTGTGACATGTATGTGTGTTGTTTTAAGCTGTTAAATATGTGGAGACTTGATAGGCAGTCATAGATAATTAATACAATTACAAACATTTTAAAAACAGGATTCAAATATAGTTTATACATTAAGACACTATGTTATATTTTTCATTAGTAAATATTTGTTGAATAAATAACTGGAGAGAGGATTTAAAGATCTATAAGTTGGTAGTTAGATGGATGAATGGAAGGTAGATGATTGAACAGATCAAAATGAGAATAACTTATAGATATAAAGGTTATAGCACTCTTATTTTAAGGGGCTAATGTATCCTTGATCCTCAAGTTTTCCAGAAGTATTACAAGAAAAAAAATACAAACAATTCCCAGCAATGAGCATAACTGCAGAAATTCTAAACAAAATGTTATCAAGAGACATAAAATGACTTAGAAAAGATATTATATTATGATAAAATTGGGTTCATTCCAAGAGTTCAGGATTGTGTCATCAACTACAAATCAGTCCATATAAATCACCATTTTTACCAGGTGGTGGTAGAATTATAAAAAGAGATAAATCTTAGTAGATAGAGAAAAATATTTGATATAGTTATATCTACATTCCTGATAATTAAAACATTTCTTAGAAAATTTTGAGCAGGACATTGTCTATCCCATTTTCATATTGTTTGGCTTGGGGACCTTCTTAGCAAAGTATGAATAAAATATATCTACAAGAAACAGCAAGTACTACACTTAATGATGCAATAATGAAAGATTCCTTCTTATTTTGGAAATGAAGGCTGTTCACAATCCTTTCTTTACAACTTTATGAGAATTCCTAGCCAAAATTTTCAAAAGCAAGAAAAATACAAGTTATAAAACCTCTCCTTATTTGAAGATGAGTCATATATGCAGAAAACAAAGAGTACATAGAAACTATTAGAATTAATGAGTTGATTTAGCAATTCCACTTCTACATTGGCAGACAATAATTTAATAACTAAGGTTTAAAACTTTAGTTCTATATTTATCAAATGCAGGATTAAACACTGAGAAAGATGGGATGAGACAACGATTCAGAAAACTATAAACTTTACCCAACTATATAAATGATTCAGATGGATACATTACTAGTAATTCACTGGCTATTCTAGTAGAACTATGAGAGACCACACCAGCAGGACTCAAAATCATTACACATATGCTTGATTATCCATATGTTTTTGATATATTATCATGTCAAATGTATTGTAAACTGTGGAAAAGATTCCAGTTTCACTTTTCCACCCTTTCCCATCCCTTCTGTGACAGTATGAATTGGTTGTATTTTGTGTTCGTCAGGTTTAGCTAGAGAAACAAATCCATAAACACGCATATGTGTATAAGAGAGAACTTCATATCAAAGAGTAATTGGATATAAAGAAACCAGCCCAGCCCAGTCCAGATCAAGTCCATAAGTCTGATATTCGCCTGTGTCTGCTACAAGCCTATAAATTCCTGTTCAGACTCATGCAGCCATGCAATGATGTCAAATTCAGGGAGATCACAGGCCAGTGGGTGGAAAGTCTTGTGGATCCAGTGGCAGCGAAGCATCTCAGTACTGGTGGGGATCTCCACGTGGCTCCTCCAGTTCCAGGGCTCTGGCTCTAACAGCGTAGCACCATGTGGCTTGTCAACAGGAGTGTCTCACAGGGAGAGTGTCTGTGCCCCACCTCTAGGGAGCTCTTTATCTTCATAGCACCTCCAAATGAAGTCATCAAGCTGCGACCTGATTGACAGGCTAACTCCTCCCCTTCATTCTTGATTGTCTCATACTAACACCAGATTCTGTAACGACCACATATTGGAAACAGACACAGCGGAAGGGGGCAAGACTGGCAATAGTACTAGCATGGGCAGTGTTCAGGGGTAGCTCTGGGCCTTCAAACCCAGTGGACTGGCAAACATGAAGGTCCAGTTGATAGGCTCACTCAAAAACTCAAACTCACTGCCCTACAGTGTTGTTGCAAATTGTAATCTACTAGACAGCAACGTTTTGATGTTTGGAATATGGGCTTACAGAAGCTAAATAATATGATGAAAGTCATCGTGTGAGTTAGGTTTCGTGTCAACTTCATCGGGTCAATATTTCCGCTGGCTTGTCAGGTAAGATGTAGTAATCCCATATCACTTGACCTAACACAATGTAATCCCCTCCATGAAGGGGTCTGTAGTCAATCAGGTTTAAGAAGATCAGGGTATAATGCAATGCCGATACTCCGTAGTCCCAATGCAATCAAATGAAGTTTCCTTGAGGGTGTGGTCGGCTTTCCATATAAATTCATTTATTTTTTCTGGGTTTGGAGCCTGCATCTGACTGACCAACCTCTGGTTCTTTGGACTTGAGCCAAGGGTCTGCCATATTGCCTGCCAACGCTGGGAGTGCTGAGTGGTCTGCTATCTGACCTGCCAACCATGAATTCACTTCCTCGGAGAGCCCTGGTGGCAGAGTGGTTACCTAGTGCTATGCCTCAGATTTGACTCATTGGGTTTGTTTTCTATGGAATTGTTAAAAAGCAATTAAACATTTTAATTCCAAAAAAATTTATAAGACCACAGAGCAGGTTGCCTCTGAATGCTGAGACAGATTTCACAAGGAGATGACTATACACATGGGAGGATTAAAGAGCTCGCACATTGAGGAAACAAGGAGTATACTGGTGAGACTGCGCTCTGGGCACAGCTTCTGAAACGGGGAGTGAAGACCCTATAATGGAGTCACATAGCTGAATCTGGGGCAGTCATAAAAGGTTTTTGAATGTGCAGCAACATTGAATTCAAACTCAAATGTGTAATGAATTCTATGTGTTTCTGGCAGCTTTTGCTGATGTTGCCAATTTTGGGGGGCAAAAAATGTTGAATGAAGAAAATGTTTAAGAAATTCTGCATCGAGGATCCAGTGGAAAAGTTTTAAAAAATATTTGTCAGGGGACCTATCATGCCAGCCTTGAATTTCAGGCTAAGAAGTTGGTTATCTTCTATAACTGAATTTCTTACATAACTCTATAAGGGAGTTATTCAATGCAATAGCCACTAGCCATGGCAATATGAGCAGACAGAACCAAAGTGTACTTCTGAATAAAATACACAATGTATTTAAAAAACAATGTGGGGGGGAAGTTTCATGTAGAATATCTCCTTAGTAATTTTCACAGAGATTATATACCAACCAGATAATATCTTAAATGCATTGGACACAATAAAATATATTCATATTTTCACCTGATTATTTTATTTTTTGTGTGTTAGGCTGGGTTGATTAGTGAAACAAATTCATGGACACTCAAATGGGTACAAGAAAGAGCTTTATATCAAAGAGTAATTGTATATTAAGTTTACAGCCCAGACCAGATCAAGTCTATAATTCCGATATTAGACCATATGTCTGATACCAGTCTGTAAATACCTCTTCATAGTGAAGCACACATGCAATGATAGAGCATGCAGCAAGATTGCCGGCCAGTGGGTGGAAAGTCTTGTGGACCCAGTGGTGGTGGAAATATCTCAGCACTGGTGTGGGTCTTCATGTGGCTCCTCCAGCTCCAAGGCCCTGGCTTCCACCAGCATAGTTCCATGTGTCTTGTCAAAAGGACGATGAGGCGGAGAGTGTATCTGACCTCCAGTGAGCTACTTATCTCCTTCATGCTTCCCAAAAGAAGTCATCAAGCTGCAACCTGATTGACAGGTTAGACACCACCGCTTCACGAGTTGACAGGAGGTGATGTAACCGCCACTGTCTGATTATTAACAACATTAAAATTGCACCTGTGGCTTCCATTATTGCTAAACAAAAGAGGTCCATATAAAGCATGGGGAGCAGAAAAGAGTAAGATCGGCTGCTGCCTGGAAATAAAACACAAGCGCGCGCACACACACATCTCTCCATCAAATGATCAAATGTCATTTTTTAACCCTGTCTTCGTAGGGACAGGAATTCTATGAATCTCATTCTGCTAAAAATAAAAAAAGAAGGGAAAGCAATTCTACAACAAAGTGTAAACAAAAATATAATAAACCCTTTCGCAAGAAATAAAAAATGTGTTTATTTAGTACCCAAAGAGTGTTTACATGTTAGGAAGGGTGGGGGGGGGCGGTAAGGGGGAAGTATCAATAGGGAAGAAAGCAATAATGATGGGTTTTTAAGAAAAAAATAGTTTCCAAAGTCGATGCCTCTTTAGAAAAAGCATTGTAACAGGAAGTTCCCATTCATGAGCCCACAGTGGAGAGCGGCCTCAGAGTACTCATGCAGTGACTCACGCTGCCTTTGTCTCAGTATGCTCCAGCTCCCTCACTCTGCTGTTCCAGACTGCACCAAGAGATTACTCACCCCATCACCAAAACAACCACGACCATAAGAAGGCCCCTCCCCCCCACACCAAACAGCCTGAGTTAGCCTTCAAGACTTAGTATAATCAGAAGTGAACAAACTCCTATCTGATCACTGGAAAGAACATTGCATTGCAGTTGTGCTTCAATGGGTTAGTGTACAAGATGCCTCTAGTGTACAAGAATGTCTTCCACGGGCACCCTTCTTTAATACGTGACGGTGTCCCTATCAGGTATATGGTCTCAGCGATAATGGAAGTGATCACCTTTCTATTTAATGAAGGTGGGGGGAGTCTTCAGGGGGGGTCAAAGAATGGAGAGGAGCTGTTGATGGGATACCACATTGCCAAGCAGACAGCACTGGGGTGAGCAACAAGAAGGCCTGGGTTCCCGTTCTTGTTCTGTACAGGAGGTATGCACACATGAGGAGTTACCAATCCTTCTCTACCTTATGTTTCCTCTACCGGAAAGCAACCTTATAATGTTTTTGGCTCACAATACAGCAAACATATTTGATAAACACCTTCTAAATGCCCTGGGGCACTGTGGAATAGACTGAGGGAACAAAGTCCTCCAACTAGAATGTTCTATGCCATCATATTCCCACTGCCCTTTTTTTTTTGGAAAATATCTTGGTTAATGCTGATATTCTAAAAAAAGGGGGGACTTAGTTCTAAAAATAAAGTTGATTTCTAATATCTAATACACAAGACATATATGGCTTTCCCAACTATGTGGATACCCTCTCCCCCTGCATCCCACCCACCCACCCACCCACCCAATAATGCACTTCAGAGGACAGCACTGCAGCTACAACTTGGGGAGAGGGGCATCTCTGATCAGAGCACGCAGAAACAAACAAAGAGAGACGGAGAGTGATGGGCACACATCCTGGCCCACCAAGCCCCAAGGGCAATATTCCTGCTCAGATCAGACAATTCATAGAGAGGACCAAAGGGCTGGTCCCACCACGAGTCATTCAAGGTGCAGTATAATGCTTCCTCCTCTCCACTCTCATGAGCTCAAATTTACTTTACAAATGTGACTAGACCAGAACATGTACCCAGTTACAGATAAGAGGCCCCAACACGGAATCCAGGGCAGATAATTCCCTGATGGAAAATAATGAAAATAGAGATACCAAAAGGGAAAGGGAAAAGTGGGGGGAGAGAAAGGGGTGATTGATCACAAGGATCCACATATAACCCCTTCCCAGGGGGACAAACAACAGAAAAGTGGGTGAGGGAGACAGCAGGTGATGTAAGATACGGAAATAATAATTTATAAATTATCAAGGGTTCATGAGGAAGAGACGATGGGGAGGGAGGGGGAAATGAGGAGCTGATACCAAGGGCTAAAGTAGAAAGAAAATGCTTTGAAAATGATGATGGCAACATATGTACAAATGTGCTTGACATAGTGGATGTATGTATGGATTGTGATTAGAGCTGTAAGAGCCCCCAATAAAATGATTTAATAATTTCAAAAGACATATATGGCTCTAAAATATTTCTGGAGCTTGGTATTCCGGCTAATCTTGGGGTAACAGAGAGGGTTTGGAAATCGGAAAGACATGTCTAGAAAGAAACAATTCCAACCAAAGCAATTACGACAGAGGGGGAAACGCTTGAGAAGGAGCGACTTTGTAGGTGGGTCCGGGTTGAGAAGTCATAACCTATAAAGAACCAAGAGTGATAATGAATTGAACAGAGGATTTTTATGACATTTTCTAAATGGGAAGAGAAGTGACGCAGCCCTCGCACAAAAAGCGCAGCTGCAGCACCGCGCACGGTGTTTCTCGTGCATTCCGTCTTTGCAAATACTGGCGACGCTCTGAGCCTTCAGGCCTTCCCTTCTACAGGGGTGCTCAGCGCGCCCCCCCTCCCCGCCCCGCAGAATTCCCACGGAACCTTGGTGGGTGGGGGTGGGAACCAACGCATCGCTTTGGTTAGATCACAAGGGACCTCAGAAACGGAGTAAGTGATAGAAAGCGCAAGACATGTAAACATAAAGAAGAAGATCAAAAGAAAGGGGACCTTTGCATCTGCTTCCTGTCACAGAGGTAGCCATTCGGTGGGGAGAAAGATGGAGAGAATGACACAGACAACCTCTGCCCTGAGCACCCCGAGAAAGACGCCCGCAGCGCATCTCCACCTGGGCATGTTTAGCTCCTCCTGCGGCAGCTCCACAAGCCTCACTCCACAAAGGCAAACACAAGTACAAAAGCAGCACCTTGCGCTGCTAAGTTCCCTAGCCCTTGAGTCAATTTTTTTTTTTTTTTGCCAAAAACACCCTCTCTCTGATTAGGGCAAAGACTGTACAGATGTGCTTTATACAATTGATGTATGTATATGTATGAACTGTGAAAAGAATTGTATCAGCCCCAATAAATTGTTAAAATTTTTAAAAAAATTAAAAATATATATATATAGTGTGAAAAGGCTTAGTACACAGAATGACTCCAGAGTTTTTAGTTATATAGACTTTATAAATGTACAAATATGTAAATTAAAAGGCAGACATATAACTCAAAAAAAAAAAACACCCTTTCTCTCTTTTTGGAATTTCAATGTTTTCTTTTTAAGCCCCTTTTCCTGGCAAAAGAGATAAGATTTCACAAGCTAATTGAATATGTGCGGCATAACTAAGTTATAGCCAGCCTCCCTTGTTGAAATCCTTGGAGCTGAAATTCCTTTATTTTTTTTTAAGTTTTTCCAACAACAGGAACAAAAAGGAGTCTGGGTCACTAGATGAAGCCGCGAAAAGGGAAGATACGCCCAATAAAACAAATTAGTAATCCCTCACTGCTCTTCTCAAAATTAGGAATTAATGAATTTAAAATTCTCCATCCAGGTGCTGAGTGGAGCAATGGCCTAGAACCACAAACATGAGGATCACAACACTTCGGTTGAGCCACTGACTTCTTTGGGAGACTTGGATAAGTGTTTTCTAGGCTCACCTACCAGGTTAAGTCAAATGAGGGAAAGTTACATTTTATTTCCTCTCACAATAATGTGATACATGAATCAGGACCTGAAAAGGAATTTTAAGGGATTTTACAGAAAACTTTCAGGCAACCCCTGGAGAAATAATTCTTTATAACCCTGCTTATATAAAGTGGGCCAAGACACATAGGAATATAGAATAAGCATAAACATATATTTAAATAGTGTGCACCTTCATTAAATTAAACTGAAGTTCTAGAAGGACCTCCAGTTTGCTTGTCCAAAGCCCCACGCTTTGATTTAGTAAGGAGATAGAATCTGGAGATTAATGTATTTATGGACTGGTACATTATCAGCTCTAGTACTTCATGTAAAAGAGCAGATAAACAAACCCTTGACAACCTATAGAGAAGCTGTCTCCGAAAACAATAGGCTCATCAGGTGGTCGCACACTTTAAAGACAGCCGTGGTAGCATCCTTCTGCTATTGGAGACCACACTTCATTGTGCACTGTAAAGTCTAGGTCAGATGCAAAAGAGAACCAATTGCTTACTGAATAGCCATTTATCTGTATTTCCAAACTCAGATGCACAGCATGTTCTTGCAGGAAAGGCTGGGAGATGAAGAATTTCCACAAGCAGCTGCCAGATTCCCACTTGGTCAGTGTCAGGCTGACATAGAGCTTATTTCGGCGGCACAGACTAAGAAAGCTACGCAGCAAGCCCGAATGAGAAAACACTGCCATGATCTAACAGATGACCGAATACTAACTGTTCACCTTGTGCTAAAGCAAACCTTAGCATTAAAACCAAAAATAACTTAACATTGTCTTTCTCCTTAAATATAAATGAGACCAGCTGTCATGTTCTGGAGCCTGAGTGCCAGAGACATTGTAAAACAAAGACTCAGGGATTATAAAAGACATTTTCTTATTAGTCTTTGTGATGGACACAGCAGTTGTTGTATAGTATAGGGGGAAAAGATATATGATATGCCATGTAGTTATGAAATAATATTATTTGGAAGTAAAGTCATACTACAACCTATGGATACAGATTCAATTCCTACAAATAGCGGCCTGATAGGACAGCATAAAAGTACCTCTTAGCATTCCCAAGGCTATAATCTTTACAGAAACCAATTGCCACATCTTTCTTCTGCCTCGTGGCTGATGGTCTGAGCCTCAGTTCTTCAGTTTAGAAGCGAGTGCTTCACTACTGAGCTACCAGGCGCCCTTCAGGTCATACTTGTTCGGCAGCATCGTGTCAATTCTGATTCATAACCACCCGACGAAGAACAAAACACAAAACGAGACTCCCTGGTTCTGTGCCATCCTCACATTTATTCCTAAATCTGGGCCTGTTGATGGGCCCACGGTGTCAATCTGTCTCCTTGAGGGCCTCCCGCTGTGTTCCTGACCCTCCTCTACTCCACACAGAATGCTGTCCTTCTGCAGAGAGCTGACCCGCCTGAAGAAAGAATGTGACACAGAGTCCAGCCATCAGCACTTCTCAGGAGCATTCTCACTGTACGCCTCCCAATACAGAGCTGGGCCTTCTTCCGGCAGTCCCAGGTAGATTTTATATTCTTTGCCAACGTCATAATTCAAAGGCAAGCTTATTCATTGTCCACCTTTACATTTATATGGAATCATTTAAAATACTATATTTTAGGTCAGGCACACGGTAATTTACAAAGTGACATATTTGATTTCTAACGCTTTAAAGTGATGCTTTGTATCAGATTTGTCCAATACCTTATGTCATTTGGTTTCGTGAACTGTAACTTCTATGGAGGTTTATGGTGAGTCCATCAAATCAAACCCTTGATTACGTCAACACCTCTTCTATATTTAGCATAATGTTATTTATTAGTCTAGTTCTAAGGATTCTTTTTTTGTTTATGTTTTTTATGTTGAGATGTAATCCATATCGAAAACGATAGCATTTAATCTTGGTAATACGTGCTTCAAATCCTCCACTTTACGGAGGTAAGGTTGTGTCGTAGGAAGAGTGCAGGTGATTAACGAATCCCCCTCTAATCCTGATGCTTCATTAGTCCAGCATCTCAGAATATTTGTCAGCATACTTTCGAAATAAGTAGGGTAAAAGGGTACAAGCCTGAGGGACTCCTGACTGGGCTTTAAACCACACAGGGTCGCCTTGTTCTTGCAAACAGCTGCCTCTTGAACAGGTTCCACTGGAGCTCAATTAAGTCTTCTGGTATTCCTACTCTTTGCAAAGTTATTGATAACTTACAATAATCCACATAGTTGAACGCCTTTTTATAATCAATGAAACACCAGTAAGCACCTGTCTGGCATTCCAATTTCATCCAAGATCCATTTCATCAATGATACTTCTTTCACATTGTCTTTTGGATCCAGCTTGAATTCCTGGCATACTAGGGCATACCAAAAATATAAAACACACAAGCAAACAAACACACACACAAACACACTGCCAACAAGTTGATTCTAACTCACAGCGGCTCTATATAGGATTCCCGAGGCTGTCCCTCTTCCTGGGAGCAGGCAGCCTCCACCTTCTCCTCTGCAGTGGCTGGCTGGTGGGCTGGAACACCTGGCTGTGCAGGCAGCCGTCCAGGGCTGACCCAACAGCACGACCATGGCCCAGACACAAAACCAAAGTCACTGCGGTCAAGTCAACTCTGAGTCACAGGGATCCTATACGCAGCATGGAGCTTCCCCTGTGGGTTTCAGAGGCTGGAAATCTTTACTGCTCCACAAAGTATCATTTTTCTCTCACTGATGGGTTAGAACTACTGACCTTGTGGACCAATGTACAGCCAAATGGGCCACTGGGACGCCATACTAAGTCATACTAAAGCTCACTGCCATCGAGTTGATTCTGCCTCACAGCGACTTATAGGACAGGGCAGGTTCTATAGGTTTTCCCAGACTGTAACTCTTTACAGGATAGAAAGCTTCATCTTTTCCCCACAGACCAGCTGGGGGTTCACACTCTGATCTGAGGGTTAGCAGCTCCACTTGTAAACTACTATGGCATACTACCCCACTACCATGCCCCACACGTCAAACCCACTGCCCAATTCTGACATCTAGGAGACTCTATACAGGAGTTCTGAGACTGTAAATGCTCACGGCAGCAGGCAGCCTCATCCACTGGTGCTTTGAACTGCTAACCTTGCTGTTAGTAGTCAATGTCCAACCGATCGCATGACCAGGGCTTCTTATTATGTCACAATGAGCAAGGACAGTTAGTACAAATGCTCCTGTCATATCATAGATGAGGCCAAGCATCTAAGCGAAGCTGAAGAATATACTGAGACAATGCTTCTCAATTTGAGCACGTGAATTGCTTGAGAACCTGGTTAAAATTTTGACTTGGAAGGTCTGAGATTGGACCTGATATTTTGCATTTATATTAAGCTCCAAGTGATGGCAACACTGACAGTTTGCCCGCCACACTTCATTAGGAGACTTCAGAAACATACAGGAACAATTAAAGCGATTGGAAGAGGCAGCCTTAATAGATTACCCCACTTATTGATCTCAAGGTCAGGATAGCCCTATAGGTGAGACAGCTATCTATCAGGCACCAGAGTTTGGGGCCAAAGTATTAAGATAATCAAGTTGATTTCCTCTTATCTGATTGCAATCTACCCAGACTGCCACGGCTTATAATTTGATTTCCTGTGCAGGATTTCTTTTAGGCAGAATTGTGCTGGCCAGTTGACATCACTTCATGTGGAATAATTATGTTGAAAGAGCTTGGCCCTCAAATCCCAGAGACGGGGACTTGTTTATGTGTTGATGATGGTGGTGACGGCTAAGCGGAGTTTCAGGAGAAAGAAGGCAACAGTGATGACAGTTGCAGTTAGCTATGTGCAGCTTATGTTCCATATACTCTGAGAGAAAGACGAGGTTTTCTACTCCAATATGAGGTGCGGTCTCAGAAACTCACAGCACCAGTTCTAGCCTGTCTTGTAGGTCGCTATGAGTTAGTATCAATTCAATGACAGTGAGTTTGTTTTATTTTGATTTTGGCTTATTCTGCTTAGTTCTCGCACACATTACATCGATCTTATTAGTAGAGTGGACTGCTTTTTCGCTGTCGGGTGGGAAAACCTTTAGCCCCTGTGCTGCAAGGGTTCTGGATAAGACCGAAACTCTCATCTCTCTGACTCCAACATTATGTCCTCCAGCAACAAGTGCAATGAGAGACTCACTTATTATTTCATAATAAATAAAATCAGTTAGCAATAAATGAGTCTCTCATTGAACTTATGACTAAAGCAAGCACTTAGCATATTATAATTATCTGTCTTCATTTTCAGATAGTATTTACATATAATCTAGTATGTAAATATATTGTGAGTTGGGTTAACATGCCAGATTCCAAGTCGCTAATCAATGACTACAAACGGATACATTCTTTTGAAACTGCCAAAGGCGAAACTCCTGAGAACTGGAAACTCCTCAGGGAGTTTCTCTGACTGGCTATTTTTTAAGTCGAGCACAGATAAAAAGTAAAACTGTTCTCAGATATTCAAACCTGAGAATGATTAACTTTCTATCTGTACACCTTTCCTTAAGTCTTGCATATCTATTTTTCCATGTTGAACTTATCTGAATTTTTTCCTTACAAACAAAATTCAAATTTTGTCACCAAGCATTTAAATATCATAATTGCCATGGGAACATTCCTGATGGCAGTAGAAACACAGAGTTTGAGTGGGTAGTGAAAAGGGTCAGGCACAAAGTAGAAAATAACTTAGCCATGAGCATTGCCTGAATGCCCATGTCAAAAGTATTCTATGATTGTTTTTTCTCTCAAACATCTTGTTTGCGAAAGAGCACATAATTGTAGTGGCCAATAGTTCTTTCTATCTGCTTGACCTTGATAAACTGAAAAGAGATTGAAGTTGTCAAGGATTCTGTCTTCCTTGAATCCATAGTCAATGTTTATGGCGGCATTCGAGAGATCAAACAGTGAATTGGGCAAATCTGATGCCACATTTTAAAGTTGAAGGGCAAAGACATCACTTCAAAGACTAAGGTGCTGCCTGACCCATGCCATAGAATTTTCAATGGCCTCATCTACATGTTAAAATTTGGCACTGAATAAGGAAGATCAGAGACAAATCCATGTGTTTAAATTATGGTGCTGACCATGACTGTGAAAGTACCATGAGCAGCCAAAAGAACAAACAACTGTGTCTGGAAGAGATGTCATCAGTATGGTTCTTAGAAGTGAGGACAGAAGCACATTATGCTGCATACTTTGGGCATGTTATCAGGCAACATCAGTCCCGGGAAAAGGAAGTCGTACTTGGGAAAGTAGAAGGGAGTTAAAAAACAGGGAGGCTTGATGCAATGGATCGACACTATGGCTGCAACAACGGGCTCACAGGTAACAATGGTGAGAATGGCACAGGACTGGGCAGGGTTTCATTCCATTGTACATGGAGTCTAGGGTCACTGTGAGGTAGAGTCAATATAATGATACATTATAAACAATTCTGGCCTCTTTAGAGCCGATCCTAAAACAATCAATACTCCCCAAACTCAATGCTGTGTTGTTAAAATTGGACTCAGGGCCACACTATAGGAGAGAATAGAGTTACCTCATAAGGTTTCCAGGGCTGTAAGCCCTATGGGAAAAGGCTACCACATCTTTCTCTGGGTGGATTTGAACGGCTGCCCTCTTGGTTTGCAGCTGAGCACGTAAGCACTGCCCTACCAGGGCTCCTTTTCCCATGACAAAAGCAAGCCTACATGGATAGTTAGTCATAAAAAGACTATACACAAAGTGTCAATGGAACAGTACAGAGAGAAAGCCATCGACAGAAAGCTTCACAACGGGTGGTAGAATTCCCTTAGCCTTTGTGGTGGTTACATAATCTGTTGTCAAGTTGAGACTTAGAATGAAGGGGTGGAGTTTAGCCTGTCACTCAAGTCACAGCACAATGACCTCACTTGGAGGCGCTAAGGAGATAAATAGCTCATTGGAAGTGGGACACACACTCACTCCCTGTGAGACATTCCTGTTGACAAGATACACGGAGCTATGCTAGAGGCCTGGAGCTGAAGGAGCCATGTGGAGCACTGCCAGGACTGAGATGCTTTCACTGTCACTGGATCCACAGGACCGTCCACCCACTGACCTGTGATCTTCCTACATTTGGTGTTATTGCATGTGTTAAGTGTTGCATGGGTCTGAAGAGGAATGGGACAAATGGGCTAAGATTGGATTTATGGACTTGATCTGGACTGGGATGGGATGTTTTCTCAATATTCAATTGCTTGAGTGTCTATGGATTAATTTTTTTAGTGTACCCAGACTAACACACCATCTAACACAAAGTCACTGACTTTTAAATGATTCTGGTACTGAGATGGCAGGTCCTGCCAGTTTGAGGTGTAGCCCAGGAACAGAGTTCAATGTTTTCTTGGCAATCTTCAACTCAAATTCATCTTCTTGACTTAGTATTTCTTAATAGGTCCTCTTTTCTAATTTCTATTTATACCAATCATAGCTATTCAGCTTATTTTAATAGTTTTGAATTTAGTGCGTGCAATCCTATCATCTAGAAAAAAATATTTCCATGAATAGCAACCTGTTTTTGCTGATTCAAAAATTTTATATTGAAGTAAACAGGACAAAATTCTCACCTGGGACCGAGGAAGGGGGACCGCAGGATTCATACGCTTTGATCTTTTCTTTATTACAGGTGGGCAGGGCCCTGGTGGAAAGTCCCATGACCCCAACTACCAGTCTCATCAAGCCTTCTACCAGCAGTAAGGCAATCATAAACATCTGCAGTGATCATCTGAATAATAAAGGCAGGCTGCAGTTAGTCAGTAGCAGGATAAGAAAACTGAAGTTATTGAAACATCTGGGATTATTCCTACTGTTATCTGGCACCCATATTGAAGACCATCTATTTTACCCTCTTTTGGGAGGGAGATGAGCCTATCTGCTCTCCTCAAGTCATAGCCTCCGAAAACCGACAGAAGGTAGTTGAGTCAAAACCAAGGTCAATGGGTGTTCTGGGCTGGGTTTCTGTTTCCTTTTAACTCCCCCTTCAAGACACATGGTTTAGTTCAATGTTGAATTGGATCATCTGACATCCATATCCTTGAGGCGTCAATGGCAAACCACATTTACACACGGTGGATTTCAGCAGGATGGGAGGACAGTTGCAAAAAGCAGTGAATTTACTGTGCAGTCTGGAGAGAAGCAGGCATAGCAACAAAGTTCCTACCCAATTCTTTTTTAGCCAATCTATTTTTGATGGGAGTGAGTGGGTGGTGATGGGGGATTGCTATAAAATATTTACAGTAGTAGTCAACTAATCCACCCAGGACTTTATTTTGTAGTGTTGCAAACAGGTACTGTGGTAGGCTGCTAACCAAAAGATGGAAGGCACCTCAGAAGAAAGGCCTGGCAATCTGCTTCAGAAATATTAGCCTTTGAAGAACCAATGGAGCATGGTTCTCTTTGACACGCATGAGGCTGACATAATGCAGAATTGACTTATTGGCCACTAGATGATTTGGGATAGGAAAAACAGTAAATTATTTGAATTGTTTGTTACACATTAGAATCACATACAAAGATTTTGTTTCCCTGGTAAATAGAGATCCTTAAGTTCCCCTTAGCAGCTTTGAATCAGAATGTAAGGTACTTGGGACAGGTTAAATAAATTCTGAAAGAGTGCTTCAATGGCATATTTTCCTTAACTCTTGTTATTGATACTTTTAATGGCCTAAATCCTGCTCTTTTCCTTACCGGGTTCCTGGCGTGAGAGTTATCCGGAGTGGCTGGTAATTTTGCTACACCGTGGTGTGTTAATGGCATAGCTGATAGATTTGCTCAATGGCCACAGCTTATCTCGACATGTGTGCCTAGCAAAATACTGGTACCAAAAGAAGTGTGCAGACGGCTCCATAACCGATTACTAAAACTAAAGAAACAATGTAAAGTGCACAGAGGGTCAGTAGCATCCCAGTCTGAATATAAGCAATGATACCTATAAAGCCAAAAGGACTGCAACACAGTGGGCTGGACAGTAATAATTATGTACTACACAGGGAGTTGCATCGCTCAAAAAATGAACTGTTACCCATTACTTTATTTTAACCTCTTGCAAACCTCTCACGTGAACAAGGCAGCTATCACTGTCTCAGACAGACAGACAGGTGAGAAAACTACAAACATAGAATTTAAACAGCGTGTCCCAGTATGAACTGAGTTAAGTGGCAGGGCTAGAACTCAGAAAGGAATTCTGTCTCTCTCCCAGTGGTTCTCAATCTTCCTAATACTGTGACCCTTTAATATAGTTCCTCATGTCATGTTGACCCCCAAATATAAAATTATTTTCGTTGCTACTTCATAACTGTAATTTTGCTACTGTTATGAAGCGTAATAAAAATCGTAACGTGTTTTCCAATGGTCTTAGGCAACCCCTGTGAAAGGGTCGTTCGACCCCCACAGGGGTCACGACCAACAGGTTGAGAACCGCTGCTCTTGCCCAATGATCTCAGGCTATCCATTGGTTCCATTTAAAACGATAGTACGTGTACATTTCACCCTATATGTTGAAGGTCACTGTAGTTTATAATCTTATTAATAGAATTGGCAAGACAGATCATGTGGGTGTGTGCATATAAACACATCTGTATAATCTGCGTGAGATCATAAACATGGAGATTTAAAGGAGGCAGATAGAACCAAAGTGGGGTTTCCGTTTCACATGCCCGACATTACATAACATGAACTGTTACATCTCAAGTTTCAGCAGGTGTGTTCATGGATTCCTTGACAGCTCCTGCCCGCATGGCTCAAACTTATAAAAGCACTGTTCTAAAAGACTTCTTCACAAGTTTTATCTGTTTAATTTGTCTATTTAATTACCATTAATATTGAAAGTACTATGGGCTACAGAAAGACAAACCGATCTGTCTTGGCAGAAGTGTAGCCAGAATACTTCTTACAGGCAAGGATGGTGAGGTTTCCTCTCACAGACTTCGGACACGAGTCCCTGCAGAAGGACATCATGCTTGGTGAAGTGGACAGGAAGCAACAGAGAAAGGCCCTGGACAAGCGGAATCGACACAGTGGCTCCACCAATGGGCTCAAGCACAAGATCAGTTATGAGGATGGTGAGGAGGGAACGGCCTCTTTACGGGAGTTGAAAGCCTTAAAGGACCCTTGGTGGTCAGTAGAAGGAGAATTTGTGTTTTGAAAGACAGTAAGTATGTCTTGGAAATGCTAAACAAGCTCCCTAAACTACCTCCACCCAGAGCATGGGGGTAGGGTATGGGGGTGGTGCTGGACTTGACACCTTCTTTTCAAAGAGTTGAACACCACTTTCACACCTTGGCATTTAAGAACTGCTTTCATAAATGATTTTGTGCAAGGAAAGCAGAGCTCTTTTTTCCCCCAACTCAACTATTTCTTTGATGTAGTTAGTCCCCATTGTTATACACCTTTCTGCAGATGGTTAATACACTCAGCTGCTAACCACAAGGCCAACAGTTCAAGACCACTAGCTGCTCCGTGGGAGAAAGATGAGGCTTTCTACTCCTGTAAAGAGTTACAGTCTCAGAATCCCGTAAGGACAACTCTAGCCTGTCCTGCAGGTTTGTTATGTGTCAGATGGATTCGGTGGTAGTGAGTTTGGCTTTGACTTTGGAGAGGTTCCTTGTGAGAGCTGCCTGGTAATCTCTTTCTCAAAATCAGCCATGAAACCCTGCAGTGAGTTCCACTCGAAGGCACTGGAGATCAGTCTGAGTTGGAAGCGTTTGGACAGCAACTGATTTTAAATTTATTTTCTATTCTTCTTTTGTGCCATTGAAATCCACCCCCCCCCCACTCATGCCATCTCGTGTTCTAGATTAATCAAATCACTATTCACAGCAAAGAGAGGCCCGCCACTAAAACAAAAATCTAGCCAGCCTCTCAGACAAAAGCCAGGGTCTGCCTTTCCTCTGTTTTATTTTATTTGGCACATTTTATGCAAAGCACTTTCTTTTTGCCTTTTTCTCAATCAAATGTAGCCTACTTTTCTTTTAAATAAATTTGCATTTCCACATGAATAACATAAATATTCATTCTGTCATTTATCTCCAAATAATGGGCTAAGTGATGTGAGCTGGCCCAGAGCATGGAGGGTCCCTGTCCCTGGAACTTGCCTTCCCATCAGAGGAAGCAGGGTGGGGACTGAGGAGTCCTAAAAGTGGCTGAAGAGGTGGCACTACGGTGACCGTTTTAAATTCTAAGGCCATTGTTCACTAAACCTGTCATTTAAAATACATATGCTGTATGGTATTTTTGCACCAGCAATGAATTCGACTTTAAAAGGATTTTAGTTGGAGGCAAACAATGAACTTAGAATAATGGCAAAACTACTAATTCCTAATGACTCCTTTAGTCATTTTGAAGCCACCGCCAGTATCTCTCCTAGACATTTTCAAAGTGCTTTGGCAACTTTCCAATTTCAGGTGGAATATTTTGGCAAATACCCAGGTAAATTTGCAAACACTCCAATTAAACATAGAATTCAATACAACTCCGGAAACCTAAGTCTGACCTCCACACATTGGACCAAACCTCCCAATTGGGAGACAAATATAGATAAGTACACAGATAAATATTGAATTATTATGCTAAAAGATAAATATTGAATTATTATGCTAAAAGGAAACATTTCCCCCTCAATACTGGATCTCAATAGTATATGCAAAACTGAATATCGAGTGGCATTATGGGAGCACATTGGTAATCCCACATTCAGGAGTGCAAGAGAGACCCTGACAGGATCTCCCAGGACTTGACTTAACATCAAGGGGAAAGAAAACTGGAGCTCCTCCATTCATCAATCCCTGGTGCCCCAGGAGGCCAGCCCTTCTTAGAGTTCACAGCCTCTAACGGAGGGGCTGTGACATGACCTGGTGCGGACCTCCATCCATCTCCTGCTCGTTAGATGATAACCTCTCTGGAGCTCGCTTCAGCAGCTCATCGACTAGACTATACCTCTGAAAGGCAAGGATCAAGTCTTATATATCTTGCCTACTCCCCAGCATGATCATTTCCAATTTCCACTGCGGCAGCTGTAACAGAATAGGCTTTCCAAAGATGGTAGCATGAAAATATACCCCTGTCTATCTACTGGTAAATCACATGACCCTGACACTCCTCCATGAAGAGATAAGGTGCCCGCCTCCCCCTACCTCACACCACCCAACTTTGCCCTGCCTTAATAAATGCAATACGAGATCTGGGTCAGCCGCGACCTTGTGTATTTTCTGAAGCTAGGTCACAAAAATGCAGGAGAGGTCTCGCTACCCATCTCAAAGATCATGCGGAGAGGAAATGAGGCCTCCCGCCGAGAGTGAGGATAGATGCTCCACAGAAGGAGCTACTTTGGCGATGGGTCCTCTGTACCACGCAGTCAATGAGCAATGAACAAACCCAAAAACCTCACTGCCCTCGGGTCAATTCTGACTCATCGTGACTCTGGAGGACAGAGTAGAAGTGTCCTGGCACCTGGAGGACAGGGTAGGTGTGTCCTGTGAGTTTCGGGAGCTGTCAATCTTGCTAGGTGCAGAACGCCATAGCTTGCTCCTATAGAAGAGCTGATGATTTTGAATTATTGGTCTTAGGGTTAGCAGTCCAATTCATAATCCACTACACTCCCAGAGCTCCCGCCTCTGGTCAAGTCTTCAAAGAGTGGCTGTCCCACCCAACAGGGCCCGCGACTCCTTGATGTCCTCAGATAGGCTGACATGTCTGACTCTTAGAAACCTTGAAGGATAATATGATTATTGATTGAAGTCAGTAAGTTTTAGAGCAATTTGTTGTGATGTAAAGGATAACCTATAAAGTATTATGACTCTTAAAAATTTAAACAGGTATCTTTAAAATAAAAATCTCTTTATTAAACCTATTGAGTCTAGCTTTATTCTGCTATAAGGATTTTCCGCCTCAAAAATTCAGAAGCAGTTCTATTCTGTCCTTTATGGTCAGGCAGGAGTCATAATGGACCAGACAGGAGTGGGGTGATAGAGTGGGTTCATGATGGGCTCCTCACTGCAGTCAGCCGGTTGAAACTCTGCAGAGGAAGACGAGACGGTCTCCTCTTGTGAGAGTTACTGTCTGAAAGGCACTTCTACTTTGCTCTATTGGGCAGCAATGAGTTGGAATCAGCTTAATGGCAGTTGTGGTCGTTACATAATTTCATGCCAACTTGATAAATAAGCAGGGGTGGGGCCTCGCCTCTCAATCAGGTACAGCCTAATTAGGCCTCCTTGTGGGCGTGGCCTCCTCATGAGAATTCTGGGAACTTCCTCTCTTTTCCCCTGGAAGCAGGCCATACACACTCTGCCTCACCTTCCTGCCACCCTGGAGATGTGTCCACCTCCAATGGATCCACAAGGCTTTTCAGCCTGGAATTCTCCTGCATTAGACATCATGACATGGGCTGCGTGAGTCTAAAGAGGAATTTACAGATTTTAAAGACTCGTATCGAACATAAGGGTCAATATCAGACTTATATTATGGGCTTGATCTGGACTGGACTGGGACTTTTTCTTAATATTACTCTTTGATATAAAGCTCTCTCTTACACATCTATGAGTAACCCTGGATTTATTTCTCTAGTTAACCCAGCTGATATAGCAGTAGATTTGAGTTGTTTTACTTTTTCAATCGATGATTATGAAGCATTTAGCAAGTTGTCTTGGAAATATCATGCATTACATTTTGTTCCAAATATTAACACCTATTTCAAAATTTTTAATTCATTATTTTATTTGGTATTTATTTTAAAAACTTTTCAGAGAGAAAGCTGGACTTATATAAGCTACACAGAGGTTGGATAATATTAAGTCAGAGTAATAGTTCCCTCTTTATAATTGTGGTACCCAAAAATAAAAAGAAAAGAGAAGAAATCCATGGAGAAGAATTTAATGACCATGAGATATGACCACTAACATTTATTTCCAGTAGCAATAACAATCCTCAAGCCTTCATGTTTTATTTTTGTTAATAGCAGGTTTCTGAGAGGGTGAGAAAGAGGTTTACTCATAAAGTAACAATCAAAAATGTTACAGATGGAAATCAATAAGTGAATTGAATTCCCTTATTGAATGAGACACAATTGAATGTCTGTCACTGACACTGAACTGACAGGTGGAGGGGCTTGGCCAGCAGGCTTCAGGGAATAGTTCACAGCCTTTCTGGTTACTGCCACATCTAGACATGTCTAAATTGTGATCCAACACATGAGAGCTATTTCCAACAAATAAGAGAGCAGAAACAGAAGCTTAGTCCTTTTGCTGGGAAGTTGAACAACATTAAACTAAGCAATCATACTTCTTTGCTCATGGACCTTTATAATGGAATTTACTTTAGCCCAAAGCTAATAGGCTCCTGCAAAAGTCTCCAGAGCATGGGGTCAGCGGTCACTGCTGGAGCCTAAAATTGCCGGAGCAACTTACCATGACTCAAACTTCTCTCCCTCATTCCACACTTCCCCATTCACCATGTGTATCTGTGTTTGTCATACTGCATACGAAGAGCCGTTTTAATAGTGTGCAGGCTAATTCCATTCTGCAAATATTTATCTAGTGCCTGTTATTTCCAGGCCCTGTGCAACATGCTGGGGCACACAGAGGGTTAAACAGCCCCTCCCCTTAAAAACGATTTATAGACCGCTGACCACATCCCAGGTGCTATGAGCACAATGATCAACAAGAGGAAAAAGCTGTCTGGGTGGAATGTATAGCCGAATGGAAGGATAGATGTACCCACGGAAGTTTTCAATTAGAATGGAAGATTGCAGGGACAGAGATAATATGCATCGGCTGCAATGGGAGTCCCAGGGACTGCTCTTTAGCCCAGCTGCCTAGTGATGGAATTTGGAAAGAGTCAAGAAATGTTACCTAAGGGAGGAAGACTTCTAAATAGATACTTACAGTGTGTAGTGAAAGGCGAAATCCCAGGCCCATGCACGAGAGATATAGGAGTTGAGCAGAGGAGGGGAGGAGAGGGAAATGCCAAAAGACCCCACAGAGGACTACTGAATTGGGCTATAAAATACAAATAGAAGCCGAGGAGACAGAGAAGGGAATGTGAAAGGCATTGGAGGCTGGAAAACAAAGTCGTGAAAACGTAACATCTTTTGCTACAGAATACTCAGAACACCATGGTAGATTTGAATAGAAAGCTCTAAAGAATGATGTATTCTGCTTGTAAATAGGCTGCTATGGCCAGGCGAATACGGCCCGGACGGTCAGTGAGGGTGAAATGGCTTTCTTTCCCTTTGGGACCCACAGATTTCTCCTGTCGAGCATGAACGGCATACAAAGCCGCTTAACCCAGAGCAGTGACACTGCAAACAGCTCCCCTTAAAAAGAGAGAGAGATACAAGAAGAAGAAACCGCATCAGGATTGCTCCAGCAATATTTTCACCAACCACTCCGCTTCACCTACATTTTGCTACTAGAAGCCTGTCTTCCTTTGACAATGCTCTCTGCCGCCAAGTCATAGCAAAGCTTTAAAATAAAACTCTGGAGGTGTGCAGTGTGCAGCTGCAGCCTAATAAGCTGAATTCTATCCGGGGAGGCAAAACTGCTATTGTCCCAGTGAATACAGGATTAACAAATGTGCAGGTTTAGCAGGATCTGTCTATATAAAGAAGCGCTAACCTTAGCAATGCTGTAGCTTGTGTTTTTCCAACCCTGCTCCCCGCAGAAAGGATATGCAAGTCTCTACTTGTGAAAACATGGGTGTCAAGAAAATCCCATTCACAGCAGGTCTGTGGCGGTGGCATCTGCACCACCGTGTACGACAATCATTGGGGAAAGACCCACTCCTCACTTGTCTACATGGTGAAGTTTCAAAGCCCAAGTCCCTCTGCGAAAGCTGGCATTGTGTGAAACTGGAGGGTGACTACATCAGAACACAAATGGAGTAGAATCATATCATTAAATAACAATTATCTCATTATACATCTGCCACTCCATTGAGACACAGGGGTCTGGGGGGTTGTTACTGGTAGATGTCTATCATTAATGTGTAAGATAGTCCGATTGTAGCTATTTTACTAATGCCGTAAAGTATTGGGTAACAAGATAGTAGATACATGGAAACAAGATAATAGATACATGTGGAGTAGATAGAGTTCTAAAGACTACAGGCATAATTAAAATCCCATCATTATTTCATTTAGAAATGAATTGGATATATTTAATATGGAAGTGAAATGAAACTTCAGTCATTAGAGGGGACTCCAAAAAGCTTATTAAAAAATGAAATGCAAAGATACTGGGATTTTTTCATGAAATTTGTGAAGGCCCCTCCTATTATCCAATTCTGTAAGAAATATTTCCCTAAGAAAAATAAACTGAGGTACAGCCTGTCCCTAAAGAAGTCGTACGAGCGGGTTAGTTATCTCCTCATTGAGACGAGCAGCTTTGGTTTCAGGGAGTGGAAAACCAACAGCAAAAGCTTTTGTCTAATTAATGCTTCATTGTTGATTTAATTTTGGTATCCAGAAAAGTAAACAGTGTGGTTCTGCAGAATACAAAAGACATTTCCACCGAGAATTCAAAGAATAATCTTGGATAAGTTATCTTAGAGGTAGTTTTCCCTTCTCTACTGCTATGTCAGGACGATCATCCTTCAGGAGGATTCAAAGTAACTTACAAAATAGCAGGATCATTACGTACCTTTAAAGAATGTAGTGCAACGACACAATTGAGGGATTCTTGACCTAGGTATTACCTGTCCTGAACATACAAAAGGTGTAGGTCATAGCAGAAATGAATGATATCCTTTACTAAGGACTTACAATATGCCATACACCATGTTAAGAGCTGTATCTGTGTACTACTTGTTATCAAAGCAATCCCCCGGAGCATGGAATCCCGTGGGAGGGGGCAGGTTTCCGCATGTCAAAAACTCGTCACAGCGTTACATGTCTGCTAAGTGGTGGAGTCCAAGTCCAAACTCACGTGTCTGATTCTGCCCAGCCACTGCGGTGTCTTTGAGCATCTGAGTCGACATAGCACAATCCAGAAGCCCTTTTGTCTGCTTTTTTGGAAGCTCTCATCCAAACCAACAAAGAATCCTGGAAGGAGGTTCTACCCCACAAATAGGAAAGCCTGTGAGCTGAATTGGATCTTAGTTTTGGATCTTCTGATGTCTGCTACCTGATCTTGTCAACACCTCGTGATCACACAGGTTAGTGTACTTCTGCCATGTGGGCTTTGTTGCTTCAGAGCTAGATGGCCACTTGTTTAAATTCAAACCTTTAAGACTCCAGGTGCTATATCTTTTAATAGCCGGACATCATCAGCTTTCTTGACCATATTTGCTTATGTACCCATTTTATCTTCAGTGTCATGCAGGGAAGGTGAGCATCGCAAAATTCCAGTTTCTTAGAACAAAGTGTTCTTGCATTGAGGCCCAATATCTATCTGCTACATTAATACTTAACATATAAATATATATACACAGACCTACATTCCCATAATTATATATTAATATATATATATATGCATGCCTGTATTTATACCTCTATAAATGTCTTTTGCCTCCTACTTCTATCCTCTATCTCCTTTTACTTTCCTCCTGTCCCACTATCATGTTTGATCTTCATTCAGCTCTCAGCAGTTCCCCTCAGCTACATTGCACTTGATCAAGCCCCACCAAACATTCTGCATCCTCCTAACCATCAATTTTAGATCACTTGTTGTTTCCTTGTCTCTGGGTTTGTTGGCTCCCCTCTGCTCCCCTGCACTCCCCTCTCCCATGTCCCCAGAACCACATCAACCTTGTTGTTTTCTTCTAGGGATTGTTTATCCTGACCATCTTATGTAGATAGACATGAGGAAAAAAAGAGTTCTTGTATTTAAGAACGGGAATTCTGGGGTCTCCTATACAAACATACACTTCCAGGAAGAAGCAAACAATGCCCACTAGCAGGTATAAGATGTGGTAATTCAAGGTGATGATTTTACTCCTGTAAACCTGAAACATCTCTTGAATGACAAGAGATCCTACAACACTTACTTCAGACATGATGTAAGAAGAAGAAAATCCCTGAGAAGCCCTAGACACCAGTCTTGGCTCACAGGATATGAATAATTAATATCACTTCACTCTCAGGGCAAGTACAATGTTGCTAAGTGAACCGCCGTATTCCTTTGAAGCTCTGGATAACACATATTGCCAGGGAATTGCTTTTCACTAGCCAAGTGGCACCTTACAGAAACAGATAAGGAATAAAACCCTTGGCAACCTCGATACAAATTAAGGAAATTGAATGTTGTGACAGAGCAGTCACACTGAAAGATGATTATACTTCACTCCACATAGCTCCTCCTACTGCTGGAATTTGCCAGAAGGAACTCAACTTCGTAAGGAAGTGTCTTTCTCTGCCATGAACGTGTGTTTAAGTCATAGCTTCATATACAAATCTTCCCCAGTGGAGACAGCCTCATCTTCTTCCTCAGAGGGCTGAGGGACTTGAACAACTGACCTGGAGGTAACCAGCCTAACCGGTAACCCACTACACCCCAGAGCTGGAAGTAAGTTTAGTTGATAAAAATCAGAACAAGATAGGAGACCAAGGTCATGTTCTCTCTGGACTTCCTTGAGGATCCCAGCATGAACACTTATGGGCCCAAGAGAATGAGAATTTTCTAAGAGAGACAATCTAATTGATTATATTATGAAAAATACAAAAGGAGGTGTTATATATTTTCTGTGAGAAGTATCGTACTGTGAACCTCAAGTAGGCTTGTTTTATAAATTAAGACAGGATTTATTCTTGATTTATTGATTAGATTATTAAAAAATATGAAAGGAGATGTTATATATTGTCCGTGAGAAGTATCCTATTGTGCACCTCAAATAGGCTTGTTTTATAAATTAAGACAGGGTTTATTCTTGATGAAGATGTTAGTAAAATTTCAAGACACTTTTATTGTAGGCACTGATTACTAACAGGTTGTCTTGAAGTGAAGAAATAAGTGGTTTGGGTGCAGAAGAGAGTGTGTGGTCTGACGCAACCTCTGGTACAAATTTTCTTTTTCCATATAAAATTTTCACTCTAATGTGATATATTGGTTAAATTTTAAACTAGCAATTAAAATGACTTCCTCTTAAATTACTTGTTCTCTTCAAAAACATTTTAGACTTTGAGGTTTCAGTAAGATGTGCTATATTTGGCCAGTGAGTTCTTATAATCGTATTTCTGAGAGAAATCCTGGAGAGAAGCACAATTTAAATGATTATACAGTATCTTCTTAACCTTACCAAGCCTTTCTATTTTAGTCATCAGGGCATGGATAATAAGATATTCTCAGCTGGAAGACCATAGTTTCTTGGCATTTCAATGAAAAACTACCGTATATACTAGAACATAAGCCATCCCGAGTATAAGCCAAGGTACCTAATTATTACCTGGGAAACCAGAAAAAATGATTGACTCGAGTATAAGCCTAGGGTGGAAAATGCAGAAGCTATTGGTGAGTTTCAATAATAAAAACAAATGAAAATAAAATTACTAAAAATTGAGACATCAGTGGGCTAATGTATTTAAGTATTTATTTTTAATAAAAACATAAATAAAAGGACAAGTCATTTAACATTAGTAAACTAGCACAGTAAGTGGAAAATAGGTTTAACAAAAACAATAAGGTATCAACAATGATACCTTAAGAGTACTATTCCCTGAGCTCAATCAGCAACCAAGCTAAAATGTAAAGAGTTAAAATCCTTCAAAACTGGATTCCTCATCATCATCCGTATCCCAGTGCAGAGCTTCAGCTGGTGTGAGGTCATCATAGACGCTGTCTTCACTGAGATCACCGTCATCACCATCACTGCTGTCATTTTCATACAAAGCACAGTCTTCACTGCCATCCATAGCATGACTAATACTACATTTCCTGAAGGCACATCACACCATGTCTTCTGGAATGTCTTCACATGCATCTCGAACCCAATTTACTATTAACTCCATATGAGACTTCATGAAATCTCCTCCTTTTGTTAGTAGGGCTTGACCAGATGGCATCCATTCATGCTACTGACCCGTGTATAAGCCAAACCCCCAGTTTTCCGACACATTTTTTGTGCTGAAAAACTCGGCTTATACACGAGTATATACGGTATTACATTTTCACTAAAAATGGCACCATCTCTTTTAATCCAAGAAAGGCAGTGTGCTGGTTATCTGAAAACCATTATCTAACTTTCGAGCAATTGATAATCAGATGAAGTGTCAAAGCAGTATGAGAGTCCAGGAATCTGACCACTACGTCGTGCACTCTGTCACGTATTGTCATGTTGTGGTTAAGGAGAACTCTAGATGGTTTACTCATCACTCATTCTTTCCTTCCCCTCAAGCTGCTTCCTTGTTCAAAACAAAACAAAAACCTTAATTTTATAAGATGCCAGTCCCCCAGGTCTAAGTGCATCGATTCATTAGTCTACGAATATAGTGTGTGGATAGTCCTCTGGAGATTCTTAACCACTGTAGGCATCAAGTGCATTTTGTAAATTGGATTTTTTCCCTAGGGAAGGCTGCTCCTTTTCCCTCTTTCCTGAAGAGAACACATATGGCCTCAACAGTCTTTGGCATCCAACCTGTGGCCACAAGAATGAGCAGATTTCCAGAGAGAGAAAGGTGAGAAAGGAAGAACCTATTCATTGACAACGAGATCATTGACAACATCATGGGTCTGCATTGTGTACCAAATCTGACCTCCATCCTCCACAGCCAAGGCTTGTATTAGTAAAACATTTTGAGTGAGGATGCTTCTGTTACATGCAGTCAGGAGTTTTCATTGGAGGAAGATAACTGAAGAGCGCTTCAACCTTCTCAATTGAATAGAGTCCCAAATGTAGTAACGAGGAAGGTCAATCATTGTTGGTGAGATTGTCCTCTACCCCAAATGCCCCCAAGTACCATTTCATTATAACTGAAAAGGATAATCTCTAATCAAATATTCCTTACCAGTGATAAATTTAGTGGAGTTATATTTATGCACAAAGTATCCATATTGAAAACTACAAAAATGAAAATATGTTTAACATTATTTCTTTATTATAAACAATGACATTAGATAGAATGTCTCTTAAATAATTCTGTCATTTACTCTGGATCCTTGAAAATATATGTACACAGCCCTCAAATTGATAAATGTGCTATAAAGTTTGGTTGCTATGCTATTAAAACATCACGCGCAAGATATGATTTTTCTATAGACTAAATTCAAATCCCCAAACTTTCAAGTCAGAAATATTTATGTCCACATTCATCACAATAATTTTATCGAAGAGGTCAACAGCAATTTCTTCTAAATCCCTTTGGAATGTGAGAAGAATTAGAATTAATCAAGCAAGTAACAGATTTTGTTCTTAAAAGACAGACTTATATTTACCTTCTAAGCAAAAATCAAGTAAAATGCACTTTTAAAGTGCATACCGATTTATGTTGTAACTTTAAAAGTTAAGACCTGCACTGTTTTAGGATCTCAATCCCATGCTGCCCCAAAATTTATGCTAAAATTCCAGAGAACAGAAAACTACAATGATTACTGGCTAATATTTTGGAGTCCAGCCTTTTTTTGTATTAATTTATACAAAACAGAAAGCATGCACTAAAATGACAGCGATTGGAAACATTACATTCAGAGCAAGCTAGCAGTGATGAAAGGATCAAGTAATAGATTATAGCACCAGCTGGACTTCCATAGAACAAGGTAAATTAAATAGGGCAGCAAATTAAGAGTCCTGAGACTGTTATCAGATCCACTAATATAATCTGTACCCAAGATAATCTCCACAGGAAACATCAGTAACTTTCTTGCTGCAATCAAGGGCTGGATCTGAAATTTGTAGCGGACAGTCTACCATGCTCACAAAGCATCTTGCGGCATGTCCTTTGTGACATTACACTGTCATTTTTATTCACTTCCTGCTCACTTGTTTGTTAATTTCTTAAGAGGAAAATATGGCCCTTTACCATTGAATCTATGGCATCAAACAGAATGGCCCAGAGTATATGTTGAAAAAATCATAAAAAAATAAACAGATTTTTTAAATCCAGACTTTTTTTTAGAGCCATGAATGGTCTTATCAAAGGCAAGTTTATGTCCCTTCCTTTCTTATCTTCTGTTGCTTGCTTGCTTGCTCCAAATGAGATCAACACTGGGATTTTCCTACTCCACTCACTACAGCTTAGGGGCATCCTGAAACATGACTGACAATCTGCTCAATACTTCAGTCTATCAGAAACCATACATCTACCTTCAACTAGATACCCTACTGCTAACTAATACCCTGTGGCTTTGCTTTACGCTGAGATTATGAATTTAGTGAACTCGACCCATGCCGAACAGAAGTTCTGATTAAGAGTTACCTATGGGTCAGAAGCGACTCAATGTCAATGAGTTTGCTTTGGGTTTATGTCTTTGATTAGATGCCCTGGTAATGCTGTTGGGTAAGCACTGGACTTTGAATTGCAGAGTTGACAGTTCAAAGCCACCAGCTGCTCTGTAGAAGGAAGTTGAGGCTGTATGTTCCCATAGAGACTTATAGCCTCAGAAATCCTGTAGAACAGCCCTACTGTGATTGCAAATGACTAGATGGCAGTGAGTTTAGTTTTGTTTAGCAAGAGATAGATTTGAAAGCACTGATGATTTTTCTAATCAATAAGGAGTTTGCCATAATATTAAAAACAATGTACAACATGTGTTCATTTGCTATCTCTTTCATTTGAACAGTTAAATTCTGAGACTTCACATGTTTTCCATTTTCCTGTCTTACAGCAAGCACCCATGTTTTATTTTACTAAGAACTGTTCATCATTATCACTTTCGCAGTTACCCAAAGGAAGTTTTGGAGAGGAAGACTAATTAGTGCACCTATTAGCCTGTAACAAATTATTCAAATAAAACAGCATCTTGCTATTCATCTGTGTGTGTGTATATATATATATATATATTTACAAGCCGATTGAAGAAATCTTGGTGTTCTTATTGTGCATGAATTGTATGGGCCAATTACTACGAAATGCAATTTTCACTAATTCATCAGGGGCAAAGGAAGCATGAAATTATCTTGACTTGTTAATTTAGCATTTTATAGTATACTGTTCATATTAAGCATTAACCTCGGGGTAATAATACTTCTTTGTCATAGGAGGACAACCTATGTAGATATTAGAGTTTACATTCTGAGCACTACGTTTGAGGAGGGCTGGGTTTACAGTGGAAGCCCTAAATCTATTTTGAGTCACCTTTTAGATTAAGCTCAGGAACCCTGGTGGTGCAGGGGTTACAAGTAGTCTGAGAGGTACAATGGTTCACAGTTCGAAACCACCATCAGCTGCTCAGGAGAAAGACTGGGCTTTTCCACTCTGGTTAATGGTTACAGTCTAAGAAACCCACAGGGGCCTTTCTAAGGACTTGCTGGCAGTGAGAGAGAGAGAGAGAGAGAGAGAGAGAGAGAGAGAGAGAGAGAGAGAGAGAGAGAGAGAGATAGAGATTGAGATTTAAATTCAGCCCCATAGAGTTCTTTCTGACCATTGACTAGAAAAATTTTAAAAATTGCCTCGAGGCAGAGTGCATTCGACAGGAGATTTCTTTGACTCCCTTTACCAGTCCAGGGAGAGGCAGCCTGGCCTGCAGATCCTGCCTGGGCATGTCACTGACAGCCCCTGGAGCACAGCAGGAGGCCCATGGTGATAAGTCAACGCCCCCACTCTCCTATCCCCACCAAGGGGGCCGAGGCCCCTGGATCCATCTTGATAACGCTTCTCATCTGCAGGGGTTTCCTGCACCAATCATGGTCCTCTACGAAGTCCTACCTGCCACCCATGATTTTGTGAGGCATGTCCTCTGCTTTCCTTTTGGCTGAGGTCGTGAATCCTTGGACGCCATTCTGACCTCATGCTGATGATCTCCCTCATCAAGATGACTTATCTTTGTCCTGTGTAGGGCTGAAGGAATGACCAACTGCACTTGAATTGGGGATCTCTTTTTCCCCTGGAACAATAGTAATATCATGAACCTTCTCAACAAATCCCCACTTGGTGCTATATTTCAAAAATGATGGTGTGGGGGAGAGGAGGACAGCTTGGGCTTACAATACATATTGGATCTTCCTCTTCCTAGAAGAACATCATTTCTATAATCATCTTGTAAATTACCATTCACAGACTGTGACCTCAATTGACCATCCTAAAATTACCTTGGTAGAGCCCTTGACATTGATGGAGGCTTTGGAAATATGAGCTTCCTAATGTTTGTGCCCTGAAGGTATCCAAAAGAAATGGTCAGAAGAGAGAACAGGAAATTCAAGACATACGAATTCATTGCCGGAATACATTTTCCAGGCTTCTCTTTTTTTGTTAAGAAATCACCAATGGTTGGTTCTCATATTGCAGCGAGGGACCGGGGAAGGGGCATTCAGCTGTTGACGTGGAGCAGGTCAGTGTTGAAGACAGGTGTGGGTTTCCATTGGGCTCCACTGCGCCTAGGCAGGGTGACCTTTACAAATACACGGGGGCTTTGTTTACTTACCCACATTTGATGGAGGGGTAATTTTATCCTGAGAGACTAGGGAGATGTAAAATGTACTCCTACGTGCTGTCACACTGGCAGGCAGCAGCTTCTCTTCCCCTCTGAAATCTGCGGAATTAGTCAATGCCCCTGGATGCATTTGCCATACGGCCACACGGTCATATTAACTGTCTTCTTCATTCCACGTGATTTAGAATGGATAATAAGCCCCTCTCCAAATTTAATGCAAGCATAGAATGCAACTTAATGCCAAAAATATATAATACAGATGAAAACATGTGCACTGAGAATTGGTCACCCTCCATCGTCATGGTGTGGTGGTTGTACTTGGGGCTGTGATTCACATGGTGGGTAGTTTGAAGCCACCAGCAGTTTCACTGGAGAAAAACTGGGCTTTCTACTCCCATAAACGGTTTCCAATCTCAGAAACCAACAGGGGGTCACTATGAGTCACTGACTCGATGGCAGTGAGTTCCTTTGTTTTTAGTATTCATAAGGTGTATTTGTTCTTTGCGAGAAGGGCGGGTCAATGAAGGCTATTTTCATGCCTGGGCTGTATGGCCTCTTGCACTTGGCAATGTAGGTACGTACAGCTACTGTTTGAGGGCAGCAGAGTCGAGCAGTGACTACGATGAGAACTAGGTGTGTATTTCATAGAGTGGAATTTAAATAAGGTTAAACATTAAATCAAATGTGATGACTCAGGACTTTGATACAGATTTAGGAAGCTGTCCAGGAAATTCTGAACAGACAAATGAATAAATTCCTAATCTGACTCTGATGTTTCATTTCATTTAAAGATGGCTCTCACTTCTCCAAGGTTTAATTCCACGTCTCTTAGAAAGTCTGGTCACTTTTTGTCCTTTCTTTGATATTTCTCTGTTTAAAAAGGTGAAAAGAACTGAACTCCCTTTTCTTAATCCACTAAACCTTTCTCTCTGGGAAGTTTTCCTAATCCTACAATAAGAGACCTCTGGTCTCTTGGAGATCGGGTCCCCCTCCCCCCTGCTACACAGCCCCAAGGTCGCATCTCCCACCTGCTATCACCCAAGCTACAAATGACCAGGATCAGTCCTTGTCGATTCTGAGGTGTCCTGGGGTATTAGCTTCCTGCAATTGCAAGGGGCTTGTATGCTGAAAACATGGCGCCTTCACCTCTGACCTTTTTCTGGCTCTCATGACTGAGACAGCACCCGCGGAATCTGCTTCATTCTGCAAGCCACGGCACACTCACTGTTCCCTGCTGAATTTCAGGTGCCAAGGGGAGAAAAATATCCGATTAAATAACTCGCAGTTCTAACACATATGAAATCGGTTGAAGATGTCCTCTCCACTGGAGAAACAGTGCTTAGGTTTTCAAAGGTAATATTGCCTGGGGAAGGCAAGGGAACTTAAGAGAACTCAGGGCATCAGAAGCAGCAGGAGCGCAGTACAGGAATCAGAAGGAAGAGATAGAAAATAAACAGCGACAAAGCAAAGCCCAACAACAGTAAGTTTTTCTCCCGTTTCATCCCTGCCATGCCTTTCCTCAGCAACAGGATGTTAACCGTGATAAAAATTAACTTTCTATTGACTTTAGGACACTAAAATGCAAAAGAGTCACTTGTCTTCCTCTTTCTAAATCACTCCAGTGAAGATAAATATTTAAAAAATTATTTCCCCCCCAAACCATTTTTATTGGGAGCCAATATAGGTATCATACCGTTCCATACTTCAATTGCATCGATGGCTACCCCCATCCATTTCAAAACATTCGCTTTCTCTTAAACTCCTTGATATCAGCTCCCTTTTACCACCCACCTCCCCAAAGATAAATATTCTTCAATATTGTTCAATGAAATATGACGTTCCCCAACCCCTTTAAAAAATCATTTTATTGGGGGCTCTCACAGCTCTCATCACAGTCTATACATCCATCCATTGGGTCAAGCACGTTTGTCCATATGTTGTTGCCATCATCATTTTCAAAACATTTTCTTTCTCCTTGAGCCCTCAGTTCATTTTTTTCCCGCCCTACACTGCCTCCCTCTTGAACCCTTGCCAATTTATAAATTATTAATATTTTCACTGTCTCCCTTCATGCACTTTTCTGTTGTTTGCATACCCCTGCACTCCGGAGAGATGTTATATGTCAATCATTGTGATCGATTCCTCTTTTTTTCAATCTAAGTTATACTCGCAGATAGACCTGATGCATCTCCCCCTTAAACAGCAACATCAACAGGGGGTCCGGGGCTTCAGATCCCACCAGGGGACATTGTCAGAGGGGATGCCATGAAAAGGACTGTGGAAAATGCGCAGTACTGCAGCAGAAATGTACTATTTTAAACAAAAATAACCATGTCGTCAGTTATAGCAACAAAAACATTCTTTGTGAACACAGCTAGCTAACATGTATCAAACTACCTACACGCCTAACACTGGATGGTGATGTACTTTTTCAATTTTCTTGTCAGAACTTTCCTTATTATCCCATTACAAGGGTGCTTTGAACCCCGAGTCTTGTCTACGCTCCACAAGCATAGGTTGTGGTTTCCGTTGTTGCCGATGATTGTGTTATATTCAATTGTTTTGTCAGGATTTCTGGTGTGTTAGGTGTGCTCCCAATGGTAGTTGTTACATGTGTATCTAAAGCAATTACTTTTTCAAAATGAAGTGATACTTAGATGAGAAGGAGAAAATGTAAAAAAAATAAATAGAAACCCTACTCCGTTCCTAGTAATCTTATAACTGATAATGCTGCAATTCCATGTGGAAAGCTTCCAGAAAGCAATGCTGTTGTGAGTACTCACACGATCTGAGATATATTACACTGAGCCATCTATAGCTATATTTGTCACATAGTATTCTCTGATTGGAACCCAGGATACTCAAGACAAAGGGTTCTGTTTGGTTGGCAGGGGCGGACATCCCTGGGGTGGGGAATTGATACTGGAAGTTCCTCCACTAGGTGATACCACCCTTAGGGACACTATTGCCCTACTCACCTTTTTCTAAATCTTGTTACTTCCTTAATGGACTCCAGGGCAATCTGAACACTCCGCGATGAACTTGAGCTTAGCCAGCACTGTGATTATAAAATATGGACGTGTTATGGAAATCAAGCTGGGTTTCCACCAGCTTCATGGATCAGAAGCTCTTTGGATGAATGGATATTTCAAATTAGCTAAAGGAAAAAGCTTCAGAGAGGTGATTCTTTTTTACAACAAGCTCCTATTGTGAGACGTACAGTCAATTATTACAGGTTTTCGTTTCAGCCTCCTTAATATGGATGAAGTAGACACATGCTTCCAGTCTGAGTTCAGAGCTTCTGCATAGTATCTCTCTTGCTTATTATGCTACTGATTTTTTTAAAGAAAAATTGGGCAGCTATTGAGATCCAGGGATCTCGATGCATACGACATTTGATAACTTTAATGAAATAAGACTAGCATTGGTCTGTCGCAGAAGTGATTTGTTTTAGCAAATTTCATGTCCTGGTAAAATATTATGCCTGGCTCATGACCTGAAAGAATATTTTCAATTCAAATCCAAATGACTTCGAGCCTTTCCATATTCATATATGTTTACCATGCCTTATTACAGTAGCAAGTCCTTTGAAATAAACATTTGGAAATTTGTCAGCACACAAACTGTGATTAAGAATATAATCTTAACATACACTGAACTGCAAAGGAGGAGGTGATTTATAAAGAGATAATGATTTGAAATCATTTTCACAAAACCCAAACCTTGTTCGTCGGGTGAGTACAATAATTTCTTTGGAGTAACTTCTTAAAAACACAGGGCTGAAAGTGTTGAGAGAATTCTAAAGGAATAGTTCATGCTATCTGTTGAAAACATATTAGGGGGTGATGGGTTTCTTTCCCTTTGAATTTCTCAGTCTATAAAAATGCTTCTTTCCTAAAAGCATAAAATCAAGACTAAGACTATCCAGGTGGACAGAATGAACTGGGAACTATTTCAACAAGTTAAGGGATCCTTGCCCTGGGACTCATTCTTCTATGAAGCTCTGGTCAAGCCAGACTGTGCAAGCAGAGGCTTTCCTTCATTGGAAAGTCAATAGCGCATCCTTCACACTGCTGACCGAAGCGGAAATGGACACAACCCCTCTCAAAGATAAAGACCATTAAAACGTGGTAACTCTTGTCTCAGCAAGACACATAGGAATTTATCTTTAGGAAAAAATCACAGATAACCCAGAATTAAGCAGCAAGAATACCCATAGAAGATTTCCCCCCCACTAATAAAAAAACAAACTGGAAAACATCCCAATATTCAACAGTATAAAACCAAACTCACTGTCTTCGAGTCAATTCTGAATCGTAGCGACCATCTAAGATATCACTTAAATTATGGTGCTCCCCTCGCATGGCCGTGTATATGAACTTGAGAATGATGATGCAGAAGAATATTTCATTGCATGGATAGCTGCTAATTGTATATTTTAGATGAGAATATTCTTTTACTGACAGCTTTTACTACAGGAGCACATTGTACGCATGTGAGCACACTCTCATCTATGAAAATATGTATACCAAAATATTATTAGCAGCCATTTATCATTAGTGGTATTGTAAGATTTATTTTATTTGTATCTTCTAAACGTACAACAAAAAGTATATGATGCTTTTCCACCAAAATTCAAATCATTTTAAGAACAGGAAAGAATTCACAAAAAATAGCTGAAGGCTTTACAACAAGATATGTTACCAATTAGATAATTTTTGCAGTAATGGATGGGGTGAATTATGCTGAATATATACTTCCTTTTTCTGAAACATAACTATTGTTTTTTCTGCAACACGAGTGCACCTATCAATCATTCTAAAGGATCATATAGGAAGACACAGAACTCTTCTTATGGATTACATGAGGTCCCCAAACTAGAAGTCAAACTTACACTTTGTCTTTCATAGTAAGTACTTCATGAACTCAAAAAACATACTTAGGTCTTTTAGTAAGTGCATGCGACTATCAAAGAAATTAGATATCATATGAAATTCCAATATGCGGAATCTATATGTTTGCATGAAAAAATGGAAGATAAAGTTAAGCTGTGACAAAAATGTTAGGTCAATTTATGGAAACATTTCTCTGTCCATCTGCGGGACAGTTAGTCCCTGTGCCAGTAAAATGGACAGAGGCTGCTGGAGGCATTGAAAGCATGGCCCCTCATTAAGTTGTGCATACTTCAGAACAATCTTATTTAATATTGGGTACACTTTAAAGTTTTCTCCACGATTAGTTCATTGTTGCTCTAGATAGCCTTTGTGTAGCATGTTTTAAACTGCATTTACAAAAGAGAAGCAGGAACCAAATGACAGACTCGATTATATATTTTAAGCTCAGATCACATTTCTGCCTGTATATTTTAATTGAACCATGCAGCATAATCAAACATCCTGGAAGCTCTTTAGATTTTCTTTGAAATGATGAATTTGAATGAGTGCTAATACTAAATTCTTGAGGTTATCAGGGAACCAGCATTCTTTACTGCTCAGTTATCTTGAGTGATAATGTTAGACTCATATGGAAGCATTGTTTCACACCGTTTAAGAGGTGCTACCAGGTGAGAATCATAGCATCAGTTTCAAGGCTCCTAATTAATCTAAGTGTTTAGTGGACAAAATTCACTCCCATAGGAGTTGGTTCATAGCGAGCCTGCATTGAATTTCCAAAGCTGTACATTTCTATGAGCCGAAAGTCTCATTTAACAATGGCCTTGGAATCGGCAGTCCAAACACTGATCCGCAGCATCACTTGAGGCCCTTGTTCAGCAGTGAGCTACATCAGGAGGGAGTAGATGTCTCTGTTCACGCTCTCTTCCCATGAACAGATTGGCTCAGTGAATCTAAACCCTAGCCTGGAAACTCTGTTTCTCCAAGTGGAATCATTTGTTTTGGCCGAATACTGCCAAGCTAGGATCCATGGTTTCCGATTTTTAGAGCTTGGTCCATGTCCTTGTCGCTACCTTGCCTTTGGCCAATTAGATCACTCCAAGTATCTTTATGATATTGAAAGTAAAGAGGCATCTCATCTCTGTCAGTGGGATGATAAACAGGCTAGTTCCTCTAAGTATGATTGATGATGCCGACGTAGAAAACACTGTCTTGGGAAGAATTTAGAGATTGAGGTCTTAGTGCAAATGCAAGTCATCCATTAACACTGCGTGCCACGAGGAGGAGGAATTGCGATGGTCCAGTGGTGTCACTCCCACCAGTGGTAGAATTCTTGTCTTCTCTCAGGAGACCTGGGTTTGATTCCTGCCTGGCTGATGCATCAAACATCTCTCACTGGAGGCTTAGATTTTGCTCAGGGCTTCAAAATGATTTAAATGTATTCAATCTTGTCCAACAAAATGAAATCTGAAAAGATTCACCTGTTTAAAATTTGACTAAACTGGGACTGAATGGAATTGGAAAAAGTAAAGTTAGAAAGTCCTGGAATGGAAGATTCAGAATTAGCATAATAAACCCTTTCAGAAACTTAATGCAAGAGACCAGGGTATTGCCAGGGCTGTGGCGAGGTGGAGCACCAGCTTCGGACTACGTGATTTGGTTCCTGTACAACACACATGTTGCCTTGTGTTCTAAGAGGGAGACTGAATTTCTGGAAGGGTTTTGACCCATATTTCCCCCATTCCTATTATTGCTCTGGTCACCTACATGTTTCAAAATAAGTTCTGCTCAAATTTAACTTCATTGGCCATGACTGAACCTGGAAGAACAGGTTAGAAGGTTTGGGATGACGGTAAGCAAGTCTCAGGGCTGCTTCAGCACCAGGCATTATGCATGGGGTGGTTAGGGGCCAAATCTGACTCCAGGCCAGCTAATGAAAATAATAATATAAGTAATGAAAGGGTTAGCATGTGGCTGTCCACCATAATTTCTGATTGTCTCATCCAAAACTAGTTTGTCATTCTCTGCTTCAGCAGCATAATTTAGTACTAAGTGGGAAGCAAACTTTTAATTCAATTGCATAAAATATTTTGCTGATTATTTTTGGTATTATAAAAATATCTACTCCTACTACTTATTTCAACTATTTCTTTGCTACATTATGGATTTAATGAGGAAATCTAACCACCATTTGTAAAAATACTTCTGTTAGAAAAGCCATTTCAAGTTCCAAATAATAGAGTTTTACAAATGAGTTCTAGGAACATAATCCTTTCATAAACAGGCTTGCACCCACTCCTTTTAGAACCAGCCATAGCTCCAGGCATATATTAACGACTGAATTACATGTTGAATGACACTGAATTAAATAGAATTTGCATGCTCCTTTAAAGAATGGTGAAATCTCTCAAGTTGTAGGGATCTTTCCTGTATCCATATTGTCACTCCAGTCTCAAGTCCAATCCTGACTTCAACTAAAAATGGCCTGACAGTTCATTCTAAATGTTGATCCTTTTAGGAAGATCAAAGGAGAGAAAAAAGGCAGAGGCTAGCGAAACACCTAAGGAGGCAGGCCCGAGCAGCTGAGGAGTAAGTCACCAATGTGAGTCCGATGTTTAGCGCTTGGATAAGATCCAGGGCTGGCTATAGACAAGAATAACAGGCATACAGGAAGGAAAGCCTGGAAAGGGCCAGCGCGATCCCAAGTCTATCTTGTTCATGGAAAGACATATTTGGCTTACACTCACTCACACTTTTTGTTAGGACATCTCTTTGCTTCTATTTCTTTTGTCTAGGCTCCTCCTTAACTCTTTCAGTTCCTTGCTTGGTTCCTAATTCTTCTTCTTCTCTCTCTTCCTCTTCCTCCTCCTGTTGTCCCTTGCTTCTCATCAATAATTTCTTTCATTTATTATCTATCATATCTTTCTAACACACACACACACACACACACACACACACTCAACTTTCCATTCCCATTCTGTCTGCATCAATCTGAAGTATATTTAGTGTGCCCTAAATGTTTTCAGTTTTATATAAAGACAAGCAAAGCAGATCATTATAACCCCTGATATAAGTAGATAGTTAAAAATCACTTTGATAAATGTTGATATTTGGAATATTTCCAGGACGTCTGTTTTAAAATGCTGGAGGGTGTACCTTAAGACAGATATCTAAGAATCATATAAAACTTTGACAAATTAATAGCAAAATACGTTGGTCAATAATGTTTTAGAAAGATTTAAAAATTTAACCTTATTCTTGGATTCTCAAACCTGGGAAAATATTACTTTTATAAAATGTGGCACAAATAACAGAACAAATGTATATACAGATGGCAAATACCATTAAAAACACATGGATTTGTGGGGGGAGAGAAGGGGAATCAATCACAAGGAGGGGGATGAACAATGGAAACTGGGGTGATGGATGACGGAGGATGATGTAATATATGAAAATAATTATCTATAACTTACCAAGGGTTCGTGAGGGAGGGCATGTGGGGGAGGGAGGGGGGAAAAGGGAGAGCTGATATCAGGGGCTGAAGTCAGAAGAGAGTGCTTTAAAAATGATGATGGCATCATATGTGCAAATGTGCTTGACACACTGGAGGAATGGATGGATTGTGATAAGAGATGTAAGAGCCCTCAATGAGAGTATTTTTAAATCAAGTTACCTGCTTTAATTTTAAAACATATTCCTTAATAAATTAATGAGATTTAAAAACACTGATTAACTATAATAACTGAAGAACGAATATATTACAGATCTAGATATAGATTTTCACATTTGGGGGTATTAAGGAACTTACTAGGAAATAACTTTTTGCTAACTACAAGCACTTATGTTTTGATTCAAACATATATCCTCTTGGTCCCCACACAGGCAGGGAGCATCTGTCACATGATGCCTGAGTGAAACGTCTTCAGTCACATTCCTCCCCTCTCACTAGAGGCACTGTAGTCCGCATGGTCCCCTCTGCACCGCTTTAACTCTGAGTGCTCTTCTGAAGCGGAAGCAGTGAAAACTGGTTGGGTGTTGGGTTACTTATGGAAAAACAAAAACGCCTTCTGTTCCCCCTTTACCTCTCGGTCAGTGCAGCGTATTTGAGAACTGTAAGAGAAATGGGACGGTGGGCAAAGTGTTTAGCTGCTCATCACAAAGTCAGCTGTTCAAAGCCACTCCAGCCACTGAGCAGGAGAGAGATGAACCTGTCTTGTCTCATCACATTTGACAGCTTTGAAAATTCTACGTATGAGTTGAAATCAACTGGATGACAGTGAGCTTAGTTTGAGTGCTGTTAAGGCCCCTCAGAAGACTTGACTAGAGGACGTTGTTTCTTGGTCGCTCAGTAGTCCCCTTGGGCTTAAGGGAAGGAAAGGCTTGACTTAGAGGTAACAGACTCTTCAACCGCTGATGTCATTGTTTGGTGCTATCGAGTTGGTTCCATTTCAGAGGGACCTGACGTGGAAAAGAACAAAACCTTCCCAAGTCCTGCATCGCTCTTGAATTCATTCATGTTTGAACCCATTGTTGTAACCCCTGTGCCATCCATCTCTATGACAGTCTCCTTCTTTTAGGTTGACTCTGCTTTATGAAGCATGCCTTTCTCCTGGGATCTTCATAAAGAAGACTTCAGATATTTAAATTACTATTTTCAGTAATGAAATAATTTATGTATAAATGGGAAAGATATCATTTTAAGTCACATGAAATTCAATAAACATAGGTTTATGTCTAGGCGGAAGATAATCTTATGTTAAATGTAATTTTACTTTGACTTAGTCTATTTTTGCTTGTATATATATTTCACACACATAGAGAGGGAGCTATAAAAAGATTGTGGAAAATAAAAGATAATGGAATTTTTCAACTAACTTTTCAAAGCACACACACGTATATAATGGTAATGCTTGAAATGTTAAAATACATGCTGCAGAATCTCTGGGGCAATTGCTTGACATTTCTTTCCTATTAACTAGATAATTTAAAGGATATTAGTAAAAAAGATTTACTTCAGAACTTATATAGTCATGTCCCAGAAACCTATTTACTTCTATCTCTCATAATCATCAGAAATAAGTCTGAAAATTTCAAGGAATCATGACAATGCTAGGCCTCATATTCAGACCCATACTGATAAACTAATAACCTACTCCTTTATCTAAAAAGTGCTGTTACTTGAAAAATATGCAAGTTGACTTAAAAATGGAATGAGGCCAGTGGTTGAATTTAAACTTTTACCAATCTTCCCAATTCATTTAAAGTATGAATAGTAAAATAAATTGAGAATTTACAGACTATTATAGTTCAGATAAAGATCTGGAACCTTTAATAGAAACACATAACCATGCGGCTGTTTGATTGCTTTGGGTCATGGGCTCTAAACTTATCCCAGGAACTTGTGTTATGTTGCACTTGGTATGCCAAGGTGGCCAATTCATGGCAAGTGGCCCACAGACCAGCAGCTGTTACTGGTCACTGGGGATCTTAACTAAATGATTCCTCCGGAAACAGTTTCACCTCATTTTCAGCTCTAAAACCTGATCATTTAAAGGAGTATTTTTTCCAACAGTTATTGACATCTTGTTAACTTTGGATGATAAAGAGTGATAAAATAATGTTAATTATTAATACCTAATATTATTTTTATCACAACAACAAAAGCTAACAATCATGGAGGTCTTATTATGTGGCACACAACCATGTGAACTGCTCTGTTTAATTTACTCTTCACCATAAACTATTGCTGTTATTATCCCATTTGGGCAGTTAGATGGTGCAAGTTTAGGTACCCTGCTTCCCCAAAAGTAACACATCCCCCGAAAATAAGACTACTTACAGTTTGGCCTCTCACTGAATTATAAAGCATCCTCCCAAAAATTAGGCCCCCAGAAGCTACCATAACTCTGGATTCAAGTATTGATTTCACACCAACATAATGACAACAAAATGATGTACAACTGGAGCAATACAACACTGTGATATGTTGAGATAATATCGAACATTTCAAGGGTAACATTTCACTTGAACCCACAATCAAAATGAATGGAAATAACAGTCAAGAAATCAAAGGGTGTACAAACTTGGGCAAATCGACTGCAAAGACCCCTTCAAAGAATTACAAAGAAAAATGTCAACTCTGAAGATGAAACTGTCCTTGCCACAAGGCATGATTGTTTTAAAGACCTCATTGGCCTACACAAGCTGAACAATGAATTAGGTTCAGGCATGAACAGAGTTATTTGTTGTAGAATTCTCATTGTTCACAATGTTCCGAAGCATGTTATAATTCACAGAGTTGAATGCCTTTGCATGATTATAAAGCACAAGTAGACTTCTCTCCAGCCTTTTCTGCTTTCACCCAGGATGTTTCTGATATTAGCAATGATAGACCTTGTTCCACATCCTCTTATGAATCTGGCTTGAATTTCTTTTAGCTGTCAATGTAGTACTACTGCAACTACTTTTGGATGTTCTTCAGTAAAATTCTACTTATGATAATGTGCTATAATTTGTACATTCTGTTGGGTCATCTTTCTTTGGTGTGGGCACAAATATGAATATCTTCCACAAAGTCATCTGTTTGAAATCACCAGCCACTTACACAGGAGAAAATGAGGCTTTCTACTCCCATAGTAGTAACAGTAGAGGATGAGACTTTCTACTCCCATAGTATTAGCAGTAGAGTTTTACAACCTAGGCAACCCACCAGGACAGTTCTACTCTCGCCTACTGGATAATTAAGAGTGGGAATCGACTCAGACATAGTGAGTTCAGTAAGTTCAGTCAGTCAACCAGATAGCTGTCTTCTAAATTTCTTGGCATAGAAATAATGCCTTCATGACACCTTGGAGTTCTTCCTTCAGTGTCACTGGCTCCTCATCATATGCCACCCTTGAAATGGTCGAATAGTGACCAAATGATACAGTGACTGTTGTGTATTCCTCCCTTGTTCTTGACCATAGAATCCTTCATTATTGCAACTCAGGCGCTAACATGGCGGCATGAAATTGATGGCAGCCCTTGAAGCAGGAAGGGAGGAAAACTAATCAGAACAATGAGCAACAAGTTCTACAAAGCCAACAGTAGCACACAGTAGACCCCAAACTGCTAACTAAGTCAAAGAATATGTTCCCAGAATATGTTCTGGGGAGATATAAAATAGTTTCTAATATGTCATTTCATTTATCTGTACATTCATTCCCTGTCGAAATGGAGTTTAATAGCAGTGATTGATTCCCATCCAGCAAGAAATAAAATAGAAGAAAAAAGTGAGTGCACCGACTTGACCCAAGTCCTAGAACTAGTTTGTAACAGCTACTCAAAGCGCTCCTCACCTCCTCCAAGGCCATGAGTGGGCCACCAATGATTGCCCAGCGATCCAGGAAGTTTACATGGAAAAGGACTCCTAAAGCCACAGGAGTTTGGTGGAAGCCAGCTTTGAGACTGTGTATTGTAATGAAATTCTGAAAAACTTCCAGGACGCATGCTTTTAAAAAGAACAATTAGAATCACACTTTGCTTAGCAAACGGTTCTGCATGAAGCTCTTTTGTTGTTGTTGTTTTGTTTCAAATCAAATGTGTTAAACTGCCAGAGAAAATACCCTGACTGAAGTACAGTGTAATATATAAGCCTCTTGATAAATCAACAACAACTAAATAACTTCAGGTTCTACACAATGGCTTCTAGTTTTAAATCTGCTGAGTTAAGCACGGAAGAAAAACGGGTAAAAAGATATTCAAGATCTCCAGCCTACTTCTAGTTTAGACATCCTATGTGCAGGCTCTTCCCACAAGCAAATGCCTTTAAAAGAAGTGATCAAAGTCATCTTCGCGTGTCCTCAACTGGGTGCCAGCATCCACTGTCACTGGAATTTTCCTTCTGTTTCCCTACCCTGAATTCCGATCCTCCGCTTGTTAACTCTGCACAAGCTTCGAAGCCAGTTACCAGCTGACTCCTAGTGAAGTTGTCGTTTGTGTTAGGTGCCGTCACCTCTGTTCCCACTCAGTGGCTCCATAAACAGCAGAATAACACAGAGAGAAACAAGAGAACCCAGGGATAAGCTGGCTCCATTCTGATCGCTGCCACTCTCTGTCCCTGTGCTCTTCCTCAGTCACCTCCTGGGGCAGCGATTTGGAGGGAAACAGTCCAACATTATCTGATCTTCTTCGGAACTTTCAGACCACAGATTATTCTTACCCAAAGCTAATTTTAATTCTATATTATTTTTATACACTTAAAAATGTCGTAAAGTCTGTGTTAGAGTGATACTAGCCTGTAGTATTGGGTCATAGGGGATAACTGGGCAGTGAGAATTGACCGGATGGTCACGAATCTGAGTGCGTATTTTGCGAAGCTGTAACTGAATAAATAACCCACTAAGTCGATCGGCATCAATAACACACATAAAACAACATATGTCATCAATTTCACTTCAGAGCACCTCCAAAGGGCAGAGCGGAGCTCCTTCTTGGGTCCCCAGGCTCCTTTATGGAGGCAGACTGCTTCGGCTCTTCCCCAGAGAATTGGAGGTTTCAAACCCTTGACCTTCTAGTAAGCAATCCAAAGCTTAACCCACAGTGTCACCAGGATTCTGGTCTCCTTAGGTGTTATTATCATTCCCATTTCATATACTTAGGCATCAGAACATCCCTTACATTCCTAAGACATTTTATCTTTAGAACAGGGATCCTGAATGCTAGTTAAAGGAATATGAATGTTCATATTCATTCACCCCAACAACAGGTAACTTGGGAAGGCCTCTCTGAAAGAGGAGCTTAAAATGCCTAAGTGAATACAGCACACTTGCTGTTCACACACACACACCACGGTATACAAACAAATCCATTGTACCTTGGCGTATTGTTAATGTTCATAAAATACATAAATTGACTCTGAAACTAAAGTCCACATTAGCTAGTAGTTTCAATCCCTGAAGCAGTATCAAGGTGAGGAAGAATGTATCCTGTAGGAGGCAAAGGGACCTTTCCAAACACATTTAATGATACCTCAGCAGCAGGTATCTACCAGCTGGCCTTGACCATTGAGATTCCCTACCTCCTCCCCCCAAAGGCTGCAGACTGACTATGGGAAGATTATCCCCTGTCACATAAAGCGGGATTATGTGTTATACACTAAGCTCAAAAGACGTGGGATTCCCCACTTGTTTTTAGGCAATATTTCAAGCATCACCCAAAAGGCAGAATATCATGTCATGAGTCAGTGACTAATGTTTGAAAATCCCTTTAAAGTAAGACCTAAAAAGAGGGATGTTGGAAGGTATTACTATTTGAATCTAGAGTCTCTTGAATTTAGGTCTAAGTAATAATAATCATTACAACTCAATTTTGTCCATCTGCATCTTGAGAGAGAAGAAAGCATGTCATGCACAACCTAAGAACTCTTCCGAAAGTAAGAGAACAGCATTTTCCCAGCCGGAAGAGCGAAGACTAACAGCCGTGTTTGATCCACCACAGCTACTTCTCTCATTCTGTGTTCATCCTTCAAAGTACTGTGCTCATACACAAGCTCTCAGAATTGGCACGTATAGAACCCAAGAAGGCGTTTGAATAACCCCCCCTCCACCCCCCAAATAATCTGTTTTGACTTTTTGTGTGTTTCTACATGGAGACAAACTCAAAAGTTCATTGAAACTATTAATCCTTCTTATTGACCAGGATTGTTTCCTCCCAAAACATGTTAGGTAGGCCATGAGTATGATGTAATTATACTCCATTTTTGGGATGATCTGATATCATTCTCTATGTGCTGGAAATCTTAATGCCTAGTATGTTAATGAGGCAGGATTCATCTCACCAACTATGTTAATGAGGAAGCCTCCAATCGACAGGATTGTATTTTATGTCACTCTCTTTGGGGATACAAAAGAGATTAAGCACAGCAGAGCTCAGCAAGATACACTGGAGCCCAGAAAGAAGAGCTGGGAGCAGTGTGGATGCCATGCACCCAGGCTCTCTGTGCCTGGCAAGTCTGATGACAGGCACCTTCCTCAGGGAGCTGAGAGACAGACAGAGAGAGAGAGAGAGAGAGAGAGAGAGAGAGAGAGAGAGAGAGAGAGAGATTTGCCCTGTAGCTAGCACCCAGACTTCTGGCTTCCTAGACTACGGTAGCTTAACTACCTGCTTGTTAGTCATTCACTTGCAGTATTTCTGGTATAGGAACAATACATAACTAAAACACACTCTGTCCTTATGTGACAGAGTTTATAAGAGATGGCGTGAATGCCACTGGTTAGGATTTTCATTGATTTCCTTGCCATTGACCTGTCTATTGACAAAAAGGAAAATCTTAATTACAGCAGGTTTGGGGAGTAGCTATCTAACTGAGAGGGATATGGACATGTTACAAGCACTCGAAGATTATAGATCACAGGAAGATAGATACCAAACAAGATAAACTAATCTCTACAAATAGTTTTATCACTGTTCCTTCATGAGTGAAATGCTCATCTTAGTCTAACTGCTTAACTCTCCTTCACATCTCTGTGCCTTCAGATTCTGATATGTAATTGATTCTACCAAAGATATTTATGAAAAATTTATACAACAGTAGAAATATTGACCTTAATCCCAGTTTGAATGCTCCCTCCATGCCATTTAGTGGCTGTGTGTCCTCAGACAAGTCGCTGAGGTCATTCCAGCTATGTCTTCTCACATAAGTAAACGCTAAGTACCGTAAGACCTCAGTGAATGAGCTGTTCTACCAACATAGATTCAAGTCAGATCAACCATTTCCACTCTTGACTAGCGATATCATGTGGCACAATCCCTCTCTTAAAGGCACTTTCCTCATTTGATATATTTTTTGAAATTCAGTTGTTTATTTCATGCACTACTTTATGAGAACAAAAAAATGACAGCTGATACAGTTGCTTATTTGGCTCATATTTATCCAGCTTAATCAATCAGCTCTCAGATGAGCAATTAGAAAATGAATGCATTTATAATTCCAAAAGTAAGGCCATTCAATTTTACAATATACTGCAGGAACGAATATGCTGACATGTTGACAATAACGGTTTCTTCTTTTCCTTAAACCTAAAATAAGTCTCTCATGTTACCCTATTTAAAATGTTCTATTATTTGCACAGAATATGTCATACTATTAAGAGATTAGTGCTCATTTCTCTGTACTCATTCATCACTCTGAGGGGTAGTTCACAAAATCTCATTACAAATTTTGTTCTATAACTGAATTGTGATAGTTAAGACTTTGTGCCAACTAGACGGGCCTGTATTCTCAGAGACTTAACAGTTAAGACATAGGAGCCCCACATAATAGTATCTAACATAACATCATCACATCCCTGATGAGATTAACTATGAGCAGCCAGTCAACTAAAGAGAAGTCTCTTCGGAAGTGTGGTCTGCTTCCAATACATGCTGATGTTGTAGAAAATCGTGTTTGCTTCTTGTTGTGTGTGGTTGTTGTCTGACTTGTCTATTTTGGGTTTACCAGCCCCTGGAACTACGTGAGTCAGCAAAAGCCTCCAGCCTAACAATCAACCCATGGACTTGGAATTTGCTGGCCGCTGACACTGTGTGAGGAGCCCTGGTGTCACAGAGGTTGCATTTTGGACTGCTAACCACAGGGTCATCAGTTTGAAACCACGAGCTGCTCCTTGGGAGAAAGACAGAGCGTTCTATTCTTATAAAGATTCACAGTTTTGAGAATTCACAGGGGAAGTTATACCATGTCCTAACAGGTAGCTATTAGTTGGCATTTACTTGATTGCAGTGGGTTTGGACTTTTTTTTTGTTGGGATTTTGCAACTCCGTAAGTCATTACCGGGCTATAAGCCTTTCTTTGCATATACATAAATATGTTTGGGTGGCTTCGTGTCATTAGAGAATAACATAATTTCAAATTATACCCCGATGTTATTTAAACTTGTTCATTCATCTTCTTTAGTAATTACAATCATTTTTGAAAACTGGCATGAGCTAAAACCAACTCCTGACCAAGAATATGAGAACAATCAGGACATCCAACTTGAACTGCATAATTTAATGTGAGTTTGCCCATTACTCTCATACCTAAAACCTTCTGTGACCATCTCTGACTCATACATACAATGTTGAATGTTTGAAAGTTCAGTTCCGGGAGGCGATGGGCAAATCAGGATGATAATCTTACCTGTTACTTCAAAGCCCAACTCCAAACTCACTGTTATCGAGTCAATTCTGACTCGTGATGACTAGAGCTTCCCCTGTGGGTCTCTAGAACTTAGTTTTAGAAAGTGGAAAGCCTCTCTTTCTCCTGGGAGTGGCTGGGGGTTTCAAACTGCTGACCTTAAGATTAGCAGCTCAATGCTTAGCCACTAAGCCGCCAGAACCCATGTTACTTTCAGCAGCTCGCCAAAGAGTTGATCTGATGGCTAATCATACATATGATCATTGCTGTACTGTTTCCTAATTAGCTTATATGAGGTTCATGTAAATGAGCATACTGAAACTATTACCCTTATGACTTTTAAAATATCGACAGTTAAAAAGTTGTATTTATTTACATTCTGTCACTCAATTTAACTTTAGTCTCCCTCCCACCCCCATCCCCCTAATCCCCACCCCCCATCATACAATTGCACCAACTTAAGTTTCTGTTGGAAAGAACTTCCATAGAACACAGTCAGAGTTGAAAAAGGCCTCTCAAATGCTTAAGGCTACTCAGGGTGAAACACTGGAGAGCTAGGCCAGAACCAACCGAAGTTAAATGCCTGCTTTCCCTTGATCTTTCTCTATAAACTTGAACTACATTCTAAAATTTCTGAGTCAGGGCATTCTCATTCGTCAAAGGAAACAATAATTTGGCAAGCACTTAGGTACTTGCCATTTACTGCACAGACTGACGAGCCTAGCACCTTGCCTCACTTGGTATTCAACGAAGTATTTGTTTCCTTTCTTTTCTGGCTCAATCTATAATTTATATATAAAAAAGAACTCTCCTCTCATTTCCTGAAAGTGCCAAGGAAGTCATTCTGACTGCTCCTGGCTCATGTTCTTGAGAAAGTGGGTCACAAACAAGAAGTGAATCAAAGCTTTCTTATGCTGGAGAAGGCTGGCTCTCGCGCTCTGTAGTGATATTCATGCGCCAAAGGAAAGGTGAAAATAAGATGCGATGGACACTGGATGGGAGGTGAGACAGGCGCATAGCGGGTGAAGAGCTCTGCTGGGGTCTTAACCAGTCAAAAAGGAGATGAATTTAAGGCAGAACAACAACAAAACAAAAACCCAACCTTCTCATTTGAAGGGCTAACCTGATGCAGAATCTGAGGCCACATTCATTTATTCAAACATTACTTACATTTAGACTGCTCAAAGATAAACCAATCAAGACTCACTCTGGTTATCAGGTATATGTGAGAATATTGCATTATCGCTTAAAAAACAACCCCCCTCCCAATCATCACTCCTCACAACCATGAAACAGCTTACTGAATTAACTCTACATGACCCTGGAATCATGGGGGTTGGGAGGCATGCAATGGTTAATGAAATTGGCTGCCAACTGAGAGGTTGGATGCCTGATTCTTCCCAGAGGTGCTCTGGAAGAATGGGCTGATGATAAACTTGCCCAAAATTCAGCTACTGGAAACCACAGAGAGTATAGTTCTGTTTTGACACGCATGAGGTCACTGAGTCACAACTGATTCGAGGATAATTGGCATGCTTGCTTCAATGTGGGGGAATGATATCAGCTCATGTCACAAGATTATGACAAAACCAAAATTGAAATAATAAAACACTATGATTACAAACTGCTAATGGAACGCTGCTAGATAATATCACCCATAAATTAAACTTTCCCATATGGCCTCCAAATTGGTCTCAAAGTAAAAAGTTGCCAAGATATTCCATCAAAGGCTACAATTTCTGAGGTGGGAATACAATTGTTTACCCCATTATTTGGCAGTTAGTAATAGTGTATTGATGAGTGTTAGTTCATCATATATGGCTGCATAAATAAATAGAAGATACATATTAACACATATCCCAAATTTGATTTATACTTACATGCCTTTTTGTTATGTATTTATAATTGTAACGTGATCTTTAAAAAGACATCAGAACCAGATCTTTCTATTATCCTTCCCTCTCCACCATTTGACCCATTTGACCTGAAATTTTATATCTCCTCTCAGAGTGTATATTAATCAGATTGGCAGTCTCCATACAAGGCTCATTCTACCCACTAAGATTTCTGGGTTTTCTTGGCAATGAGTTCCCTGCCTTCCAACTCTTAAGCTATTTGTTATAGTTCAGTTTTCCTAGAAGACAGTCTTTCTATAACCATCGATATTAGTTTTGTAAAGAAATGTTTACTGAGAGCCCATTCAACCACTATATCTCTGCTTCTCCATCACAGCCACTGACGAATGAACATGTTCCAAGACAGAAAAGGAAATAGTTACAGGTACAAACTCAAGGCATGTCCACTGACATTGTTACCAAAAGACCAGAACAGTTAGCTCTCCCCGGGACCTCTTCTCTAAGGCATGTCTCCTTGTCAAGGGGACCTCTGTTTATGGTGGGATGTAGATGTCTGCGCTATGGGCAGGTACTGACTGCTCCCTAATGAGAGGAAGAATACGAGGAGAGCAGGGCAGATGGCTAAGTAAATAGAAAAAACAAACCGGATTCGTTGAATATAAACTGTGCATTGCTAATGCTCTGAACAGTCTTGATAAAGTAGATGTTCACTAGGACTCATAGATATCTGAAGTGTGGTCTTCAGAAGCACAATCCTCCGTCTTTCCCAAATGGATGAGTGAATAGATCCTGGCGCAAATGCCAAGCAACCACTTGTTCTCCTCTGGAGATAATTCAGTAAGTCATATGAGATATTAAGTGAAATAAAGGAATAGTTACAATGAATGAAAATAAACCATCAAGTGTTAACAGGGATGTTAGGATGTAAGCTTAATCAGAAAAAAAATTTTGAGAGCACATTACAATAAGGGACACCGACATGAATATGAAACAAAATCTTGTCCCTAGAAGTTTACAATTAACCAAGTTTACAATTACATTATACATAAATAATCATAAACCCATCAACATATGAAAATCAGTTTCGAGAGAGGTCTGAATAGAAAGCATCCATTTGTGGTTGAAGGAGACCAAGAGCGTCCCATGGAGACTCCTTATCTTCCTCTTCTATCACTGTATCTTCTTCATTCTATAACTTTATCTTCTTCATTCTATAGCTTTATCTTCTTCATTCTATCGCTGTATCTTCTTCATTCTATCACTGAATCTTCTTCATTCTATCACTGAATCTTCTTCATTCTATCACTGTATCTTCTTCATTCTATCACTGTATCTTCTTCATTCTGTCACTGAATCTTCTTCATTCTATTGCTGTATCTTCTTCATTCTATCGCTGTATCTTCTTCATTCTATCACTGTATCTTCTTCATTCTGTCACTGAATCTTCTTCATTCTATTGCTGTATCTTCTTCATTCTATCGCTGTATCTTCTTCATTCTATCACTGTATCTTCTTCATTCTATCACTGTATCTTCTTCATTCTATCACTGTATCTTCTTCATTCTGTCACTGAATCTTCTTCATTCTATTGCTGTATCTTCTTCATTCTATCGCTGTATCTTCTTCATTCTATCACTGTATCTTCTTCATTCTGTCACTGAATCTTCTTCATTCTATTGCTGTATCTTCTTCATTCTATCGCTGTATCTTCTTCATTCTATCACTGTATCTTCTTCATTCTATCACTGTATCTTCTTCATTCTATTGCTTTATCTTCTCACTTCTTTTCTGCAACCACACTTACTAGTTATTAGAAAGAACAGACTTTCTTCTGCTGAGAATTCCGTTGTGCCCCACCCAAACATTAGATGTCAGAATTCTAACTTCCACACCTGTGAATCGAAAGGGATGGAATGGAAATGGATGTACCCATAATGCACCCTAATGGAAACTAACCTACCAGTTGAGGTCATACCAGTGCTGAGTTACACAAAGGGCACTACCTCACAGAGGCAAAGAATTTGCATCAGGGTAGCTATGCCCCCACCAGTAAGGCCCAGATGCCCATGAAGAGAAGCTACATGACTGAGCCAGGTTGACTTTTAACCTCCAGAACTATAAGGACATATATTTCTGTTTTTACAATGACTCCTTTATACTATGACTGTTGACCAGGATATAAGGCTCTCTCTGCTCACCTCATGCCAACATATTAACCCTCACTGATACCATCTCTGGACCCAAACCTGGCATGGTTACTCTGCCAATCATAGCAAATGATCTTTCAATACCAACCATAGCTGTTACGTCCAACGCGTCTGTGATGCGTAGCGAGACTTCTGTGGTTCTGTTGCACAAAACCTCCCCCTCTTCCATCACAGCTGGCATTCTGAATTCTTCTGGGAAACTTTAAAACTCAATCACTAGACTGGACGGACGTTCCATGAGGAGGGAGTCATGTTTCATTTTTATGAGAACGATTTCCTTACTGCCAGGATGAAGCAAACATGGAAGGCGACACTGCTGACCAGGTGTCCAGATGGAAACCTTGATGGCGGAATAAGAAACAGCCACAATTTGTAGCTCAAAAGTCAGCTTTCGAAAGAGCCGTGAGAAAAGCACCCAAATCGCGCAGATTGAGGTAAAAGCTTTCAATATAAACTTACTCATCTTTCTCTGCAAACAGACTCTGTGCTATCAGTCAGAATCCGTCATCGCCTCCAGGAACTTTCTGTGTCGCATATAGACGATTCTTATTTACTGCGCCAAGTTAAATTGACTAAGGAAGGAAAAACTTACTCTTCACCTCTTTATCCCACAAATATCAGAATAAAATGTTCACAGTGTCCATTTTCAAAAGTGAATCGACAGAAAGCACCAATCCATGAACCCACTGGAGCAGGAAAGATCTGTAGATCAAGGCACACTGGGGGAAATTAATCCATGGGAGTTTACAGAAGAAGTTGGGTTGGAGAAGAAACCTATTCCGGTTGCTAAGCTATCAGATCGCAGCTCTAAGCCCATGAACCGTCCAATGTTGTGTAATGCTGACCCAGCCACTCAGAAAACAACACTTTTCGTTTGCCAGTTGGAAGGCTGTTCTGGCAGGGAAAGCCCCAGGGGAGGCAGGGAGAGACTTGATTGTCCCGTATTCTTGCCCTTTCTGCCTGCATTGCTCCAGCAGTAACACTTCACCGGGCGCAGCAGTGGGGTCACATGTCTGGTTTTTACGTCTTTGGTCCTACGGCACTTCCCGAGCCAGTCTTGTCACAGCCCGAGCCTGCTGCAGGTGGGGTGCTCCATTCTCAGATCACAGAAGCCAGAGGATACCTGAGAAGTTAGGATCTCATCCCTTTGGCTCTTCATTCCTCCAAGTCCCCCGTAATTTGCCTTGAAGGCGCCCTCATGGCTTAGTGGGTTGCACACTGGGCTGCTAACTGCAGTAGGAACCAGCAGCAGCCTGGGGGAGAAAGATGAGGCTGTCTGCTCCAGTGTCTCAAGATTCATTGTCATGGAAATTCAAAGAGGTCAGTTCTGCTCTGTCCTGCAGGGTCAGGATGAGACAGGGTGGTTTGATGGCACTAGGGTTTTTGTGGTTGGCTGTTTGGTTGGTGGGTAATACTAAATGTGCACTGATCTGCATTTACTGTGGTTGTGTTTGTTGTTGCTTAAGTTAATTTTGACTTACAGTGATCCTATGTGACAGAACAGAACTGCTCCATAGGGCTTTAAACTGATTTTTATGGGAACAGGTCACCAGGTGAATCTCCCAGAGATCTGGTAGATAGGTTAGAACAGCCAACCTTCTGGTTAGGAACCAAGAACTTCATATGATACTTCCAGGGCCCTTTTTTGAAATTATTAAGTCCATATTATACTAATATTCTTTTCCCCATTTTAATAATTTTATTGAGGTATAATTCATATATCATATACTACCATAGTTCAGCCATCTCAAAAAGAGTTGTATAATCATCAATACAATAAGTTCTAGGACATTGTCTTTGTTCTTGTATTCATTATTAGCTCCCCATTCCCCTCCAACCTCCCCTCCCTTATCCCCAAGAAGCCGTTATACCAGATACACTCTCTAGAGATTTGCCTACCCTGGATTTCATATACTGGAAAACACCCCAAAACAACCACAAAACCAAACAGCATATCTATTTTTCACAAAAGAAAGAAAAGACCAACGATATAAAATTAAACCAGAGGAAAACCTCAATGGAGAAAAAAAAACAAGAAATATTAAAGACTAGAACAAATATAAAATGGGTTAAAGATGCGATAAAATAATTAGGTGTTGCATTTTAACTTAATTACACATTCCATCCTCAAGCTTACTGTAATCGCTGTCTGATAGCAAGGTTGGTAAAATCCCTGGACTGTGGTCAGAGTGGATTCACTAGCTTAATGCACATAGGAAACCTGAAAATGAGTTTTGTTTCCCAGTCATCCATACCCTTCTGCAAACTGGGTGTTTACAATTTAAACTCTGATAGTATTTCCGTCTTCAGATTTGGATTTTATTATTAATCATCCTTGTATCACACAAGCTGGTGTGCCTCTTCCACCTGGAATTAGTTGATGCCTCACATAGATGGCTGCTTGTTGGACGAGCAGGTGCTGTTCTTTTTTATAACTGGGCACCATCTGCTTTCTTCACCAACTGCTTTCTTCAGAGATCTCTTCAGGAAGGCCAGCATTGAGTGGGGCTAAGTCATAGAATTAAGTAAGTGCCCCAATCCTTTCACTTGTCTATGGTTTATGGACATCTCTGACTTACTTTAGAGGGGTCATTGTCATTTTATAACAGAGAACATGATCAATCATCCCCCTGGAGGAGAAGGTAAGTCTATTGATAATGTCTTTAGCTTACATAATGGTACAGAATTTAACATACTGCTGAAAAAGGAGGCTATGCAAGTATAGACAGCCTCAGCGCCACAATCCTGGAGTTGTTGATCTGTACAGATTAAACTCTTAAGTGATTGACCACTGCTTGCATTGACCTTGGGGTTGGGGTCAGGAGTAAGTTTCCAGTAACATTTCCTAACAAGGGCAAAACCATGTTTCTTCTGCTGCTGCTTTCCAAGACCTCCACCCACCTGTCTGAACAAACCCTGCATTAGAGCATCTCTGTTAAGATAACTCACGGGATGTAGTTTCCTGAAAAGACGGTGAGCAATAAATGCGGTGCTACTGGTTAGGAAACTAGCTAAACGTCTAGTGAATTTGTTCAGAAGCATGGTAATGAACTCTTGAATTTAGGTAATGAGAGTAGGAATATAAATAATAATATCAGCCAGCATTTACTAAGCACTAGCCCCATGTGTTTTATGTGCCAAATGCGTATGAATTATCTCAGCAAATCTTTCAGGCAGGCAGTATCACAGGTACATTTTCCATTGGAAAAAAACCCAAAGCACAGAAAAGTTAAGTGACTTGCAAGTGAGCACCAGCGAGTAAGTGGTGAGAGAGGGGGAGGAGAGGAAGTCATAATTTTGTCTAACCATAAAGCCCGTGCTTTCAGGGTTTCACATCACCGTCCTCTTACCAAGTCTCCCCACCTTCCCAATTACACACTGTAATAACAGACAAGGTATAAAAAGGAGTGTTACCAAGCTCAAAAAATGGTATGGAATTCAAGAGAAAGAAACTCATTTTGACAAAGGAGATGTAGAAAGCTCCATGGATAAGTTAGCGCGGCAATATTTAATTTGCCCTCGGTCCTTGAATTCCCACTTGCTAATTGTGTTCATCTTCATGTTTATTTCAAATGATTTTTCTTTGATTTATAAGAAAAATGCACTCAAAGGTGCAACTGAACAGATATCATCTACATTTGCACTTATCATCTGAACGGTGACAATTAAAAATACAGTCATAGGAAATAAGACAAGAGGAACTTTTCCAATAAACATATATTTGTACTATGAGACTTTATTCATTAATATGTTACTGAAGAAAACTCAAGTTTTAAAAATTGCGTAGCATTCCACAAAAAGGATAGTGCATCTATATAAAGGGTAAGTAAAAATAAATAATATGCAAACACTCTTTATATTGTATTTCAATCCTCTGCTCTTTCATGTTCATTCACTCACTCACCACTATCAAATCAAATCAATCCCAACTCAAAATGCCCCTATGGGACAGGATAGAACTGGCTCTGTGGATTTCCAAGACTGTACATCTTTACAGGAGAAGACAGCCTCATCTATCTTCTGAGGAGTGGCTGCCAGTTTTGAACTGCTGATCTATTGATTAGCAAAGGGATGCATAATTCACTACACTACCAGTCCCCTATAAATTAATAAAAGGCCAATAAAGCAAAGCCCTGTAACTCTCCAACCCACTCTTCTATTTCAATGTCGTTAAGATGTTTTAAGTATCTCTGCATAGTAGCATAAATTCTGATCTCTGATTAAGTGAGTGAAATAGATTTTTCATCATTCTTTGATTTTCAATTACATTGTTACATTAGGCATTGATATATTTTTCCTTATATTTAAATCCTATATATTTTAAATAACTCAATTATTGAGAATTATGCAATCATTCTTTACTATTAATTATACAAGTATTTCTTTATCTTTTGCATTCATCTCTTCTAATTTTTTATATTCACATATTGGTTTATTTTTTAATGGAATATGTTTTTAAATATGTTTTCTCAAAACAAAAAAAGCCAATTTGGATCAATGAAACTCAATCACTATTTAAGATGTTTTAAAATATTTTAGAATTCATTTTCACTTTAAAATTGATAATAAGCTTGTGACATACTGAAATAAAAAATCATCACAATTTTTTTCTTTATGTTTCTATTAGGAAAATACAATAAAAATGGAAAAAATTTACATTTAAAATTTCTAAATTAGCTTGAAAGTGAAAATTTATTTATACTTTTAATATTTCTATTAAAAAGCAAATAGGATCTGTCATGCCCAATAAACTGAGAATTATTATACAAATTTACAGCCAAGCCTCCTGGGCTAGCAGTAATCTCTAATCATCGAGTTGAAGGAGAGAAAAGGTTGCTCGTTTTTGCAACAAGCAGACACCAGGGCATTTCTCAGCTGTAAGACATGGTTTTAGATGAATGTCAATAGCAGCTCAGATAAGAGGGTCATCCTGAAGTCACAAGCCCGTTTGATTCTTCTACACGGTGACTCACCTGCTGGTCATTGATCTCTGTGGAGTTGCTGGTGAATATTTAACTCTCGCCATATTTTGCGATGAAAATAATTTTGGTAGTGTCATGCAGAAAAATATATATATATATATCACTCAGATTGGGAACAAAATGAAAGAGAATATCACAGCTAAAAGCTACAAGATGGGAAGTCCTTAGTGCTGATGCTGTCATTGGGTGCATGGGGTTCGTTCTGACTCATCGTGATCAGATGCACAAGAGAGTGAAACCCCGCCCATCCTGAGCCAGCCTCAATATTGTTCCAATACTTGAGCCAATGTTTGCAGCCAAGGTGTCAATCCATCTCGTTGAGTGCCCTCCCCATCTTGGCTGCCCTCCTCCTTTACCAAGCGTGATGCCCTTCTCTAAGGAAAGGTCTCTCTCGACAACATGTCCAAAGTCTCTAAGATGAAGTCTCCATGATGTATGAGGATAGAAAAGAATATATTTTTCTACTGCCCAATTTGGACTTTTTTTTAGCTTTGCATATAAATTATTTATTATTGTTGTTGTTATTTCCTTTGGGTAAAAACAAACAATTTTCTCCTGGCGTATTCTAGAGTTCTCCATATTTTCCAGCATTCGATCACAATGAGTTCTCAAAACCCAGTTCAAATGTCGGTTGTTCACAAATCCTGCTTGGTTTCCTTCCTTCCCTTCTTGAATTAATCTTTCTATTCTCTGGAATTCCAAAATAATCATTTCTTTAAAACAGTTCCACCAAACACATTCTACGTGACTTTAGATTAGATACTTAATTTCTAGGTTTCCCTATACTTTAAAATATGGCTAATACCAGTGCCTGTGTCACAGATTTATTATGAGGATTAACTATGGTCATACGCATGACTGATGTCCAGGGATCACCTCCTGCTTGTGAGAGAGAGACTGCCCCTTGAGAGTGCTAGGTAAATACTTGTTAACTAAGTGCAGTAAGGAAGTCCTGGTGGCAGCGTGGGTTATTCTTTAGGCTGATAACTGCAAGGTTGGCAGTTGGAAACCATAGCCTCTCCCAGAGAAAAAGATGAGGCTTTCTACTCAGTAAAGATTTAGTCTTAGAAACCTAAAGGGGCAGCTGTGCACTGTCTCATGGGGTCTCCATGAGTCGGAATCAACCCAATGGCAATGAGTTTCTGTTTTGTTTTTGTCTGAATGTCACTCATCCTTCCTTGTTCTCGCTTCTAACAGGAACTTTCTTTTCCCAGACAAAAGCAAATGCTTTCAAAGGCTCACATTTAGCTCAGTAGCAGTTATAAATATCTACTGGGTTAAAATATGGTTTCTGGGCTTCTATGTCAATTGATCCTTTCAAGGATTGGCCTTAGATAACTACTCTCAGAAGTTTTCTCCTTTAAAAAAATTCTTCATGTATTCCTAGGCCATTTCCTAAATCCAACTACATCACCAGTGTCTAGTGGAAACAAGAGACACTTGATCAATATTTGTCTTGTGAGTAACAAAATGTGAACTCTTTATATCAAAATAACTTTAATAATCCTCTGCTCAAAATAACTTTAATACTGATGTGCAATGTTCGTACATTATCACACTACACATAGAGGCTTATAAGGGACATATTATTTAAAACTTGAGTTCAAATAAAAGATTTTAAAGCATTGTGAGTTGCAGGCAGAATATTTTCAATAAGGTCACCATCTTCATGCCTGGGGCTGGCATAGCAAAAATACGAAAACTTGCAAATATATATTGTTTCATTGTTTGGTAGGCTAAACATTCAAATCAAGACAGTGAGCCAAAGAGCGGCCTCCTTGTGGCTAGCTGCAGGCCTTCCTTGGCTGACAGATGGTTGCTCAAGTAGTCTCTTCTTTCTGTGCATGTCTGTACCAAACCTCAAATCAAACTCACTGCCATTGAGTGGATTCTGACCAACAGTGACCCTATAGGACAAGGCGGAACTGCCTCTGTGCATGTTTGCGGCTAACACTTTAAGGGAGTAGAAAGCCTCAGCTTTCTCCCTCAGAAAGTTTGGTGGTTCCAAACTGCTGCCCTTGTGGTTAGGAGCCTAAAGAGCAACCACTTCGCCATAGTCCTCTTTATAGGACACTATTAGGAAGAGGAGACACCTTGGTGGCATCAGGCTGCTAATTGCAAGTTCAATGGTTCAAAATCACCAGACCCTCCAGTATAATGGAAGGCTTTCTGGTCCTGTACACAGTTAGGCTCAGAATCCACAGGGGGGGCAATTTTGCCTTGTGCTACAGGGTTTCTAAGAGATAGAAAGGACATATGGCAGTAAGTTTATTTAAGAGAGATTATGCTAAGTATACACCCTGCTCCTCTTTATTAAATAACATCATACCCTATTTCCAAAAAGGGTCACATCCACTGAGAATATATAAAGTTCTCACTCAATTGATAATACTCATATCTCAATTAATTTGCTATCAATCAAGTGCCAATTACACCACTGTTAATACTCGGCACTATGATAGTGCACGAGCGTTTTTCAAAAGATTTATGTGTCTTTAAGAAGTTCATAAATTAGATGAAGCCATGTCACTGTTAACACTGTGGACCGAATTATATAATCCCCCCTCCCTCCGTGAGTGAAGTAGCGTGTGAGAAGTCAGGGAAGAGCATACCACGAACTGGACTTGCTGGGAGACGCGCCTCTGGAAAGACAAGTTGGGTCTGTAAGGAGGACACATGGGAAAGCGAATGGCGCATTTATGTCTGTAGCCCCCTCACAAAACCCTGCACACATCCATTACACTGAACTAAACTTCCTACTCTGACTGGTAGGTGGTGTCCATGAAGCCAAAGCTGCAGTGCCTGATGGGAACCTCAGAAGCTTCGGTGAGTTAGCATGGGGTCTCCTTAAGGAGAAAGTAGTCCCACCCTCCTGCAACCTGCAGTGTGCTCAAGTCAGCTTGTCTCATATTGGCCAGTAACTCTCTTCCTACTATCTCCCAACTTATTGTGACCTGTACTCGAGCTCCGATTTGGCCCACTAACAAGGCTCTAGGAACTGTTAGGCTATCAATTGAAATGTTCCAACAAGCTGAAGAAACACTGGAAACACTCCATGGTCTATGCTAGGAAATTTGGGAAACAGCTACTAGGAAAACTGACGGGAAGACATCCACATGTGTACTCATTCCAAAGGAAAGTGACCCAGCAGAACACGCAAATTACAGAAAGTATCATTGATATCACATGCATGGAAACTTTCGCTGAGGGCCATCCAACAATGGTTGCAGCGGTACATTGACAGGGAGCTGCCAGAGGTTTAGGCTGAATGCAGAAGAACACATGGAACAAAATCAGAGAATGCCAGGAGAAGTTGACTTGTGTTTTACTGACTATACTGCTATTCAACTGTGCGGAACATTAAAAAAAGTATGGTCAGCCTTGAGACGAACAGGAATTCCAGAATGCTTAATTGTGCCCACGTGGATCCTGTACATGAACGAAGAGGTAGTAGTGTACACAAAAAGGGCATGCTACATGGTTTTAAATCAGGAAAGGTGTGTGTGATGGCTGTGTCTTCTCAGCATAAGCGTGCCATGTATATGAGAGCAAATCATCAGAAAAGCTGGATCATATGAAGAAGAATGCAGCATCCAGATTGGGGAAGGGCTTATAAACAGCCTGCAATCCGCAGATGCCACAACCTTGCTTGCTGAAAGTGAGGAGGACTTGAAGCACATGGTGATGAAGATCAAGGATTGCAGCCTTCAGTGTGGATTACAACTCAATATCGAGAAGATGAAATATAACTGGACTAGTAGCTAACATCATCAATAAAGGAGAAAAGCCATCAGTTGTGAAGGATTTCCACTTGTATGTATCCACAATCAATGCTCATGGAAACAGCAGGCAAGAGATCAAATGAAGCATTGCTGAAATAGTTTATTGTGCCAACCTGGCCGATAAGCACATGTGGGGTTAATGGAAGGGCTGAGAGATAATGGCTCAGTGAGCCTCGCCTTTCTAGTTTTCGGGTCTCTTGCTTTCTGATGGTCGCACCAGTGTGCAGCAGTCTTAGCCAGTTCCCTGCTTCCACTGGCAAGGCTTACTTCCTGCAAGACATCCCCGAAGAGAAGCCACATGGACCTACCCCGATGCAGCCTTGGGTGCTGGAACAGCCGTGTGGAGACCCCTGCTGAGATGCGTACATGCTCACTGATTCGGCTTTCCTCCTGCAGTGAGATGGAGGAGGACTTTGTGGATTGATGTTGGACATATGGGCTAATGTTGGACTTCCGGGCTTGGGTAGCACTGGGTTGGGATGCTTTCTTGATGTGCTCATGCCCTTTATATAAAAGTTTCTGTTATACATTTGCATTTCTGTGGATTTGTTTCTCTAATGTACCCAGACTAACATAATTGCATTGGGAAAATCTGCTGCACAAGTATTAGAGTATTGAAAAACAAGGATGTTACTTTAAGGACTGAGGTGCACAGTATCCAAACCACGCTATTTTCAATGGCCTTGTATGCATGTGAAAGTTGGAAATGAATAAGAAAAAGCAGGGAAGAATCAGCGCGTTGGCAGAATGGTGCTGGTGGAGAACACTGAAAGTACCGTGCACTTCAAAAGAACCAAAAAATCTATCTTGGTAGAGGTACAGCTACAATGGACCTTGGGGGCATAGCTGGCAAAGTTTGGTCTCACATACTTTGGACATGTTGTCAGGAGAGACCAGTCCCTAGAGAAGGGCATTATGACGGGGAAAGGAGAGGGCCGCGTTCGACAAGATGGATTGACACCGTGGCTGCATCAATCACCTCAAGCAAGAAGAATTGCGAGACCGGTGCAGGACCATGCACTCTTTCCTTCCGCTGTACGCAAGGTTGCTATGAGCAGTTGGATGGCACTTTGCATCCGCAACAACTTTGTAGTAGGTTATAGTTCACAGCAGAAGCTCTGAATCTACTTTTTAGGCCCCACATAGTTTTATTTTCCATTGAATTATTTTTGGCCAGTAACCAGTAACACAAATAGCCTTGTTCTCAGGCAGAGTGCATTAGAAAGTGGGTTACAACCACCCCCCCCCCAGCCAGTCCAAGCCCCTTAAGGACTTGCCTAAGTATGTCCTTGATGATAATTGTGGTATTAGTGTCCCATAGTCATAAATCATCCCCTAACTGCCTTGGTTGAAGGGACTTAATCAATCTTGGACATTTTCTATTCAACATTCTGCAGTCCCCTTTGCAACTGTGATGTGTTTGTGTGCCCCCGTCATGATTCCTGATCAGTTCCTTTGTACCTCCATGCCCTGTAAGCACCGGCATCTCTGTGAACCTGCAATGTTTTTATGCCCTGGTGCTGATGGTCTCCTGCCTCCAGATGAATGGCTTTTGTCTTTATCTGTCCTTTGTCCTGGTTAAGACTGAATAAGCGAGTCTCTATGAATTATGTGTGAATTGGAGGTCTATTTTCCCCACAACAGACCTACTCTCCAACCTCAACTCTTTTTCAGGTGAACTTGTGTGAGCTTCTGCGCTTCATTTGACTTAAATATTAGGTTCCAAAGAAAACATTAACTAATTCTCTGCACATTTTGAAGTGGCTACTGAAGGATTTAATTTTTAAATTAATTTTCCTCAGATGTTTTTTGTGTATTTCCCCCTCATTCAGATGATTAAGAATGTTATATAAAACAGAGCTAAGAGAAGATGCCTTTCATTTAGAATTTTTTTTCCTTTAAGTCCCCAAACACTCCCTTACTATTTCATCGCTCCTGAGCCTAGCCAGAAACTTGGCCTCTTTTGACTCCAAAACATTCCAAGTTATTAAAAACACTCTTCAGCCCAAATCAAGGAACGGGTCAGTGAAATGAACTCAACCCAGTGCTGGAGCTGAGCACAATGCTGTCTTTGACTTCAGGGGAGGAAATGAATGGTGATGATTCTGGACGACCAACTTCTTTCACTAATCTATTGCTGGACTCTGTCAGCCATGAATGTTTCTCTTTTGCAGTTTTCAAAATATTTCCCAAGTTTAGTGTTACCAAAATAAAACTGTTGGCTACAATAACTCGAACTTATCTTTCAAAAAAAATAAAGAAAGGAAAAAGTCAACATTACAAAGAAAGAAATGCACCTTCAACTAGTTAAGAGACAAGTGAAATTAGAAGCCCAGTACTCACAAGGTTTATGCAGTCAAAGACAGGCAGACACGCTATTTTCAGTCTGCTGCTAATTGAGCCTTATTTGGATTGGAACCCTCTGAAAGGAAGCAACACCTTGGGAATGGGGATGCTAACCAGCAGACCGCTGCTGGATAAATCCTGGGGACAGCACTGCTGCTACGTGCACCCCAGATAACAGAGGTCGAGGGTCTGATTCGGCCACCTACAAAATCCATCAGTGATTTGAGAAAGAAGATGCCTTTGCAGGGGTCTATAGATATACAGACATGTGATTAGGAGAGACCAGTCACTGGAGAAAGACCTCATGTTTGGTAAAGTGAAGGGGCAGCAAAAAACGAGAAAGGCCCTCAATGAGGGGGATTGACAACAATGGGCTCAAACAGAAGACCACTTGTGAGGGTGGGACAGGACTGGGGGGTGTTTCATTTTATTGTCTATTGGATTGCTATGAGGTAGACCCAACTCCAAGGTACCTAACAATGACAACAACAACATAGACAGGGGTCTGGTTGCTTCCTTCTGCAGAGCTGTGTTCAGGGGGATTTGTTCCAGCTTTTAAAATGTGTATGTGCTGCTTGGTGGTTCAGACTCAAAAGATGATCAAAATCCATTACTAGAACGTGCTTTGGTGCTTTCACAACAGGAAATGGGAGGGGCCTATGCAGCTCTCTCCTTAGCCAGGTGATGTAGTCAACTGTGATGCAGTTTCACCAACTTTTGAGGAAAGGCAATTTCTTTTCAAGATTGGACACCGTGTCTCCCCCTAAGCTATAATTCCAGATGGTGGGTGGAGGTGGTGTAAATGCTGGGTTAGCAGAATGACAGTAGCTAAAGAGGAGTGAATAGTACCAGGCAAGGCATGACTCATAGCAGCCTCGTTTTCTTGAAGTCTTTTTGTAAAGCTGCAGTGAGGTTTCCACAAAATTCATTCTTGACTTTAATTGTAACTTCACTTTTAAAGTCCTTTATTGAGTTTCTATTATTGCAGAGCGCTTACTGCCACAGGATGTAAGAAAGACAAAGGACGCATACGGTATCATTTGAGAGGCCAGAAAAACCCACAGGCTTGGGAACAACACAAACCAGAAACTATATAATTTAGAACCAAGCTATGCTGCTGATACCTGTGTCAGGGACGGTGAAAGGTCTACAGAGTTCCTTCTTTGAAGACGGGGGATGGACAGATCCTGGTCTCGGGGGCAAGCAACAGTACAGCAAAGGCAGAAAGGAAATGTGTGCAAGAGGCTTCCCAGGGCCATTCAGACAAGCGAGAGTGAAAGGCATAGTGGGAATAATGATTGGAGTCTTGGAGTCCTTGCACAAATCCTCCCCTTTCTCCTCAATGAAAATATCTCCCACCCCAAATACTAACGGATGTACTCCCCAATAAAAATACTCCGCATACTTATTATAACAATCCAAGACCAAAAGTAACAACAACAACAAACCCATTGGCATTGAATCAAAGCCAACTCACAGTGTGCCTCTATGCCAATGCGCAAACATTTGTTGCCTGATGTGCCAGGCATAACCCTAGAACAAGGGTTGTTACGAGTTGAAATTCACCCGATGGCAGTGAATTTAAAGCTTTTGATTCTAGAACAGACTTTACTCTCTGTTCTATTTAAGGGGATTATGCCATGCTCCATCTCATAAGCAGTAGAAAAGAAGGTTGTCCAAATATTTCTTTCCTCTTGGTCCCTTTTTAAATATTGCAATACAATTTTTAATTCTACCTCCCCAATATGCTCTCATTGACCCAATGTTTCTGCCTTAGAAGCATATCTCACATTCGGATTTTGGCATTCTCTCTCTGACTCCAGATTTACTATGTTCAAATCAATTCCATCGATTCCATTTCCCCTCACCCCTAGAGAAAGAGAGACATAGATATATGTGGTGGCATCAACAGTAATGGCTAATATCTATTGGTGAATAGTACATATATTGTCCTGAGTATTTTTTAGATAAAGCTAGGACCTACCTTCTGTTTTCTCTCCCTTGTTTCCATCTTTCACAAACCCTGAGTATCATTTCTTAAAAGTTATTTTTTAAAGGTATTGTCAACATTTTGTTTCAATCCTCATATAAGTGAGCAGAAAACCCGTAATATAAAAATCTAGTACTTCACATATGTCAGTCATATCACCATCTGGTAAAAATGGTGATTTAGTATTTAGGGAAAGCAGCATTTTTTTCTACAAAAAACATTTTATTGGGAGCTAATAGAGGTATCATTCTGTCCCATAGTTCAATCACATCAAGCAGTATTTCCCAATTGCTCCCACAATCAGTTTCAAAACATTTTCTTCCTCCTTGAGATCCTTGACATCAGCTCCCCTTTACTCCCCTCAAAACACCAGCATTTTATAACATACCAGAGAGTGAAGCACTTCTAAGACTCCACTATTCAAATGGACACCCACAAATTCACCCTCAAGAAGTGGTATGTATCTTAAATCTGAAAACAGGTGGATGATCAGAGCTCAGTGCACCGAAGGACATTTACTTTCTCCACATGCCCATCACCCAACACACACTTGTTCTTCTTCTTACAAAGCAGTTGATATCACAGCTTGCATGTAGAAGGAAAAGATTCACTGAGTCCTAAAATAATGCTGTTGCCAGGGGAGGCAAACTGTTGCTTTTCTCTGGTTTTGGCTGCATCGATTTGCATTTCTTCCTTTTTCCTGGAGTATAGTAAAATTCAGTGTTCTGAGCACTTGCTAACCCAGAGAAACATCCTCTAAAGAGAACGAACGAGCCCCTTCACTGCTCATCCTCTGACATTTATCCACCAGTCAAGAAATCAAAAAGGAAACAAGCGAGAAGGTTGGAAGGAAAAAAGGCTAGAAATTTTAAAAGAAGCACAAAACAGTAGATGTGGCCATGTGACTACACAGCTAATGAAGAAGGAGTAGCACATAGGTAATCAACAAAGATAACATGCTGTCCAGAACTGGGCTGTCTGGATCATGTGTGTAACCTAGTACTTAACAGTGCCATTGGATTGATTCTGACTCAAAGTGAGTCACAGACGGTTTCTGAGATTGTAAATGTTTATTGAAATGGTAAAATGTTCACTAAAGAATGTAATGAGCATAGAAAAGGAGACTCCAGTAAGAGAGTGCCCCAGGGAAAAAATGGACGAGTCAAACTCTGAGAAAGGCTCCGACACCCCCAATCCACAGAGCAGAAACAAAGAGTGCGGAATGGCGGGAACCATCAAAAACATATGTGTTTATAAATCATGGTGTATATACAAGGGGCATAAATGCACATAAAAATGCCTGGAAAGTGAAGATATTTTACATAAAAAAATAAAAGCCCATGTGTGTTTGCATATATATGGACAAAATTATTTGAAGGCAGCTCGTATGATTTTTTAAAATAGCATTTTGATGCAAAGAAATCAAATTCTAGCATTTTTTTCTTTTCTTTTTCTTATAAATCATTTTATTGGGTGTCCTTACAACTCTTATAACAATCCATACATCATTTGTATCAAGCACATTTGTATATTTATAATAATGCATTTTATTTCAAAAAGTAAACATGATTAAATACTGAAGAGGATCTCAAGGTACACTGTGCTCTGAATCACGTCAAAGAGCACTGAGATAACAGTTCTGATAAACAGATAATCATGTAAAATATATGTTCATGTTAACAGAAAATCTACCTCATTGGTTTAAAAAATAGGGTAGTTTCACATATTCTCTGAGTTGTGAAGCAGGAAAGAGGGATATTTGAGAAAGTAAGACTTTGATATCATTGGAATGAGACTGCAGACAGTGGTTCTAACCAACAAAGATACCCATAGCCAAACAGAGAGAAAGACAACAGAATATAGTAATGTTCCCCCAAGCTCAATATATATGATATGGGAGAGAGGAAACAGAGAAGGCTTGGGAGCAATGTTAGTTGGTGTTTTAGATTATACACATTTCTCATTCTGTTTCATAATATAGAAGATAATTCAAAACAGAGTTTAATAACTGCCAAGTTTCAACTCTCTCTTTCATAGGCTTACAAAAACTACCATTTATAACACCAAGGAAAAATTTCGCAGAAAATAGGAGTTTCCACGAAGTATCAGTGTGTCTCGGGTTTAAAACTCAGAGAAGTGATCAAAAAAAATGTTAATTGAGTGATTTAAAAACAAAGCATAATTGAAAGCTATCCCACAGATGTAAGCTTTCTAGTAACCAGAGTAGTATGAGGTTGGAAAGGGCTAAGAAATAAATTTGGAATATAAACACATCTTAAATTTTTTAAAGGAATCATGATATGACCAAGGAAGAATATGTTTGTATTAATATTTGATTAGTCCTCTGTCATAGCTACTCTATGTCCATTTCCTCTTCTTTAAAGAACACACCAGGAAAGGTCAGTCCTTGGAGAAAGACATCATGATTGGTAGAGAAGTGGCATAAAAACAAAAATCATATCATTGTGTGCTCACCTTCCCAACACTATCACTGAAGACAAAGCGGGTGCATAAGGAAACGTGGTGAAGAAAGCTGATGGTATCCGGCTATCAAAAGATATAGTATCTGGGATCTTAAGGCCTTGAAGGTAAACAAGCGGCCATCTAGCTCAAAAGCAACAAAGCCCACATGGAAGAAGCACACCTGCCTGCCTGTGTGATCATGAGGTGTTGAAGGGATCAGGTACCAAGCATCAAAGAACAAAAAATCATATCACTGTGAATGTGGGTGAGTGTAGATTGGAGACCAAAAGCCCATCTGTAGGCAACTGAACATCCCCTTACAAAAGGATCTCAGGGAGGAGATGAGCCAGTCAGGGTGCAGTGCAGCAAAGATGAAACATACAACTTTCCTCTAGTTCTTAAATGTCCCCTCTCCCCTCCCCGAACTATCCCCTCCCCAAACTATCATGAACCCAATTCTACCTTATGAATCCAGCTAGACCAGAGCATGTACATTGGTACAGATAGGAACTGGAAACACAGGGAATCCAGGACAGATGATTCCTTGGGGACCAGTGGTGAGAGGGGTGATAATGGGAGGGTGGAGAGAAGGTGGGGTAGAAAGGTGGAACCGATTACAAGGATCTACATATAACCTCCTCCCTGAGGGACAGACAATAGAAAAGTGGGTGAAAGGGTATGTCAGACAGTATAAGATATGACAAAATAATAATTTATAAATGATTAAGGGTTCATGAGGGTAGGGGGGTGGGGAGGGAGGAGAAAAATGAGGAGGTGATACCCAGGGCTCAAGTAGAAAGCAAATGTTTTGAGAATGATGTTGGCAACAAATGTACAAATGTGCTTGACACAGTGGATATATGTATGGATTGTGATAAGAGTTGTACGAGCCTCCAATAAAATGACTTTTAAAAAGGAGAGAGAGAGAGAAGGAAAGACGCTCGACAAGGTGGACTGACAAATGGGCTCACACTAATTATGAGGCTAGGGCGGGACTGGGCCATGTGTCCTGCTGTTGTGCGGTTTCACTATGAGCCAGAACTGACTGGAGGGCATCCAAGAACAAGGACAACAACCCATTGCTCCTGCTTCAGTCTTGTGCTTGGGTTGGCTTGTGTGGTCTGTACAGACTGCAGTCAACTAAAGGGGCCACTTGACAGTGAGTGGTCCCTATAATGGCCCATGACCAAATTTGAACTTGCAGATTCAGTTCACAACTCGGCTTTCATTTTGGAGAAATGCAGATTGCTTTTCAGCTACACATAAATGGTAGCTACAGAAAGGTCCAAACCTTCATGAACGAGCTTTCTGCTATGCGGGGACAAATGAGAAAAGAACCAAATGAAGCCTAGCAAGAAAGAGAAACTAATTCTGTTTATAATTTTTGAGCCTCTACACCAGTTTCCCAAAGTGGGAGACACGACCCATTGGGAGGTGCTGCCAGAATCCACTGGCGTTGCAGAAACAAACACCCACACTTTATCCTGTATGACGAGCTATAGTACAAAAGTTTATAATTGCCAAGGGCATTGAGTAAATTTGATTTTCCTGAAACTAGAACTGTAGGCCAGATAAGTGTGGGAGTCTGTGCTCTGGAGTAAGACATAACTAAAGTCGGCTTATTCTCGGATTTCACAGGTAAAAAACAAACACAATAATAGCTTATCAGTCGGCTCTTGTCAACATGAGTTGGAATTTCTTTCATCTACTACCAACAGCATCTTGACCATGGAAACCTTAACAGAAGAGTCAGGGTCTGAGTTTTCTATCAAAAATGCTTCATCATTTGAAAGAAAAGATACATTTTGTTAATTTTTACTATGATTAATTCTCTGAGTCCTTTTTAAAAACTCTGTAAGAAAAACTGTGAAAAGTTTGTTTCATTAAAACTTTTTATTATATATATTACGATTGATGTTTTTAACTATTTTAAAGCAAAAAATTAAGAGCACACATAGTGTAGTTCATAGCATATATTAATGTAAAATACATAAAAACAAGAGCACAAGAGGAAGTGGGGTAAAACGGCATTATACAATTTCAAGGTTTTACATTGTTCACATATTGCTATTGCACAAATTATGTCAGAATATGTATGAGAAGTTACTCTGGAAAAAGCACTGAAAACAACACAGTGGAAACAAGAGAAACTGGACACAAAAGGGTGTACTTATAAAGGAAAATACGATAAGCAGACAGTAAGATAGACTATTATATTGAAGTAAAAAGAAGTATGTATTAACATAAACCCAACAAATAAATTCACTGCCATCAAATCATTTCCAGGGTAGAACTGAACACAATGATACAGTTGAATTGTACATTTTTCTTTTGTTTTATTGGTGGGGATTAAATACATGCAACAGATCATTCCATATTTCAGTCATGTCAAGTAGAATTGCACAATTGGACTCCATGACATTTTTTCTCAAAAATATATTTTGAGAAGAAGCTAAGCCACAAGAGTTCTGTGTTTCCCTCAGCAAAAGTAACAGCAGCACTAGATTTACATTTTCTGCATGTGACATGAACACACCAAAGCCGACCACCAATCACTTGTTAGATGCCATGGAGTTGATTCCAGCTCCTGGCCACACTGTGTAGACAGGACAAACACTAACTGCTCCTGCACCTTTCTCGACATTGTTCCTAGGAAGAAGACCCTTCCCGCAGTCACTGTGGTTGTTTTCCCGGCTCCTTTAGGGCCGTTCTTCCTTCCTTTCTTTCTTTTTCTTTCTTTTTAATATCCTCTCCCTTTGCCAAGCACGATGTCTTCTTCAGCTACTGGTGACAGCTGATAACACATCCAAAGTAAGCGAGACAAAATCTCACTATCAATACTTGGGCACTTTTAAGGTCGTGGTTGCTTCCAAGACATATTTGTGCATTCTCTGGACAGTTCATGGCATATTTAATACTCTTAAGCAACACCATAATTCAAAGGTGTAAATCCTTCATCAGTATCAAATTCAACTGACAACAGCAAAGTTTCAGAGAGAGAATTTTTTTTAAAGTCTAATCCAAAAGAAGGCTTTGATAAAAAAAGAAGGCTTTGAATAATATAATAAAACAAAAGCATGAACGTTACAGAAATCCAAAGGTGAATGAGAATAGCATGGCTGTATTTGAAAACTGCAGAAAGAATTACATAGGAAAAGCCCTGAGAGGTCACTGTGTGAGTCTGAGTACTTTAGAGAAACAAATCCACAGAAAGTCATATGTATAAGAGAGAGTTTGATATAAAGGGTAAGTGCACATCAAGCAAATAACCCAACCCAGTGCTGCCCAACCCCACAAGTCCAACATTAACTCATATATGTGACACCAATCCACAAAGTCCTCCTCCATCTCACAGAACAGATGGAATGATGCCAACTGCAGGAGGAAAGCCAAATCAGTGAGTGTGTAAACATCTCAGTGTTGGCAGGGGTCTCCACACGGCTGCTTCAGCACCAGGGCTGCATCGGGGTAGGTCCATGTGGCTTCTTCTCGGGGATGTCTTGCAGGAAGTGAGCTTTGCCAGATGAAGCAGGGAACTGGCTAAGGCAGCTGCACCCTGGTCTGACCATCACAAAGCAAGAGACCAGAGAACTCCAAAGACAAGGCTCACCAAGAAATGTATCCCTCTGGCCTTCAATTAACCCCACATGTGTTTATCGGCCAGGCTGACACAATAAACTAACTACCTCAGTCACCTAGACTTTTGTTTTGTAAATGTGATTGATGGACAACGATATCCAGTGGAAACTTCTTACACTGTTCACAAATTTGATAATTATTTTTCTAGCCTTTTCATGCTAGATGATAAGGTATTTTTATTATTTGTTAAATGTGATTCATTTCATTCATAAGTACTTTATTCATCTCTGTATAATTTTACCCACATACAGAAATGTATGCTTGCTTTGAAAGAATATAGAATATAGAAACAGCCCTACAAATAGTGCTGAAATGGAAATCTACTCTTAATAAAAATCCCAGCATTAAGCCTTCCAAGCAAACAAGACCGATAAAACAACTACTCATTCATTTTAGCTCCTTGTTGATCTTTCTTTTAGAAATCCCAAGGAATAAACAATCTTATTCTTCAACTTTTTTTTCCATTCATTAAATTCTTTATTATTCCAGTCCATGAGAACATATTGAGACATATAAGCTGTTATATATGCTATGGTCATATATAATCTCACAGTCAGTAATAAAACAGTAATAAAATTTCATTTTTTTATTCACTTGGAATCTCCTTGAACTATCATAATAATAGACAACCTTGAATGATAAGAAATTTGATGACCATAAGCCCATGAAGCTACTAAGAACGCAGCCTCTTTAAAAGAGTATTGAAAATTAATCTGTCCTTCACACTCATTTTCAAAGAGCTAAACTAGGAGAAATGTCAATAATTAATTCAAATGAATAAAATAAGGCTTTGATAACTACTTAACCTATTACTCTAATACCCAGGACTTGGAAAGGTACTGTTTGGAAATACATTTATTCATTCTTTCCATATATGATCATGGATATTTGAATATATATATATATATATATGTAGGATAATAGTGTTTTACCATTGCATCACCACTCTGGGATAGCACACTCATCGAAATACATGAACCGATTACAGGGGTTTACATGTGACCTCCTCCCTGGGGGAAAGACAGCAGAGAAGTGGGTGGGGGGAAACGTCGGACAGGGCAAGATATGACAAAAGAATAATTTATAGATTGTCAAGGGTTCATGAGCGAGGGGGGACTGGGGAGGGAGGGGAAAAATGAGGACCTGATGCCAGGGGCTTAAGTGGAGAGCAGGTGTTTTGGGGATGATGGGGGCAATGGATGTGTGGATGTGCTTTGCACAGTTGATGTGTGTGTGGATTGTAATGGGAGTTTTGTGAGCCCCTAATAAAACGATTTTAAAAATATCTGCAAACCTAAGAAAGATAAACTATCCTTTATCAGTTGGATTGGAACTGTACTATAATTGGAATTGATGAGAACAGATGAAGAATAACAAATCAACACATGCTATTTGAATTATCTCTCGGAATAAGATACACCAGATCAGAAAATGTATCTTATGGTGTGCTATATTTTTTGTAGGTTAGTGTTCTTGAAGTTTTAAGCTTAATATTTGACATACTTTATAAATCAATTCCTTATTGCTATAAGAGTAAAGGACTCGTTCCTAAAAAGTAACAGGATCATTTACATTGTAGATGTTGAGACAGAATTGCAGCAAAAAGTAATTCTACTCTAAATAATTTTCCTAATTTATTAAGTAAGTCAAAATAATAATTGTTGCAAATAAAAACTGAAGCAAACTTTTAAACATTCATCATAATAATTAAAATATAAAAATCAAATTAGTGAGCAAATGTACAACACAGCCTTTTATTTTAATAACCAAGAAGCGTGATGAAAGTACAGCCTGTGCTCCAGGATTTTGAAATTAGCCTGTTCTCAAAGACAAACCTTGACTCAACTGCCTTCCTCAGAAAGGGCTTCTCTGACCAACCTCCCCATAGTAGTTCCATTCTGGACACTATCTTTGAAGATTATCAAGATTTAAAAGAACCCTGTTTATTGATTTGCTTCCTAACTTTAATTGTTTCCCTCCTTCTCCTCACCCACGAGATTTCAAGCTCCATGTGCACGTGAACCTCATCTGAATTGGCCATGCTTGGCACTGTCAGGCAAACACTGAACTGCTAACTACAGAGTCAGCAGTTCAAACCCACCGGAGGGAGAAAGATGATGCTATCTGTTTCTGTGCAGATCTATAGTCTCAGACACTCAATTGGGGGGTGGGGGTGGGGTGGGGGGTAGAGCGGAGGTATGCCCACAGCATAAGCTTGATTAGCAAATACCTGCAGCTGGAGCTCCAGAATCTACAGAGTCCGTGAATTCTTCCATTACCACTGATTTCAGTATCTAAACAAGCATTATCTCAGATATCTCAGGGAATTCCCAGAGTCTCTGAAGTGGATCAAGGGCTGTAGATGAGGGTCATCAGAGGGCATGCCCAGCCCATGACCTTGCCCTTAGTAAACACTCACATACGCTGGGGAATGTAAAAGGATGGGATCCAGCTCTTGTCAAGAATGCCTCTACAGAGACTATGTAAAGGTGTCTATTAGAGCCTCTCGCACCTGGATGAAGTTTCAAAACAATATTCCCTCTTGATTAACATTTTGGAAAAGTTTAGCTTCATTAGTCTTTCCAGGACTAAAAACAGTCTCCACCTATGTGGTGATTACATCATCTGTTGTCAATTTGAGACTATTAAGAGTGAAGGGGTGGAGTTGAGCCTCTCAATCAGGCTGCAGCTTGATGATCTCATTTGGAGGCACCACAGAGATGCATAGCTTGCTGGAGGCTGGAAACACACTCACTCCCTATGAGACATTCTGGATAACAAGACACATGGAGCTACGCTAGAGCCCTGGAGCTAAAGGAGCCCCATAGAGACCCCTGCTAGGGATGAGATGCTTCCACTGCCACTGGATCCAACAAGACTTTCCACCTACTGCCTGTGATTGTCCTGCATTCGGCATCATTGCATCTGTTGTGTGAGGCCGAAGAGGAATTTGTAGATTGGTATCAGACATATGGACTAACATTGGACCTATGGACTTGATCTGAACTGGGCTGGGATTTTTTAAATGTATAATTACTCTTTGATATAAAGTTCTCTCCTACACACATATGAGTGTCTCTGCATTTGTTTCTCTCGTCAACCCAGACTGACACAATCCACATGGACAAATGCAAGCCTTCCCTGAAACATTCTCAAAACGTTGTTAATTTTGATCACAAAGGGAGAGATAATAGTGATCACATGTCTCCAATGAGCAACACTTAAGTGGCACTCAGCATCAACTCTTTACTCACACCCCAGTAGATACACGAGTCGATAGTGGCAATAGAGAGGTCTATCTGTATCTGATATTGCTGTGTGCAGAAACCTGTATCTGCAAAGGAACTCTAAGGCTGGCTGGTGGCCACCAGAACTTGGGAGAAAGACCCACAGGAAGAATCCACAAGGCTGAGGCCCTGAGTTGAAGCCCCAGCCTCCCAACTGTGAGAACGCGCATTTCTGACTTCCACTGTCTCTCCTTTGACAATGTTTTGGTGATTTTGAGGGGGAGCACCGGGTCACTGAGAGGTCTTCTCTACCCGTAGATCTGAGAGCACCTTTGTTTGCATAGAGTCCTGCGGCCGCCAGGCTGGAGCTGTTCTTCGTTTGTCTTCAAAACTATTATTCCTCTTGGAATAATGACTTCATTGAATTTTTCTTTCTTTTCGTTACCAGCTTTTCCTCCCTAAAAATGTCAGCTTCACAAGTTAAACGTGGTTCCAGTTAGGCTCAAAGAAGGGGCTCAATTAAGTGAAAGAAGGACAAGCTAAACAGAATTTATTGCTCATGTCCCTCGCCCACAGACTACTCAGGAGTGATACTCTGTTTCCCTCCCCCACAGTTACCACTACTTATTAGTGATACTCTATTTTGATTCAGTAGGTGAAGCATCCATCTCATTTATCTTAATTAAGAAGTAGAGAGAGAGATCGATAGATAAATGATTGAGAGAGGGTGAGCGAGAGAAAGAAAACTAGAGGTGATAGGGGAAAACTAATGTCACATTTAGAATCAGCAGGTCAAATATACCTGGGAACAAGTCCAACACTTGAGACACCCAAAGGTGTGCTGGCCAGTGTAATCTAAAGGCCTTTGAGCTAGTGTTTACTTTACTGAATTCAACCACTCTTAGTTCTCGGCACCAAACACAGAAATGAGCCAAAGAGTGACAATGTAACTAAAAGGGGAAAAGTAATAAAGATAGCAGATTGGAGAAAATTCAGATAGATATATATATATTCTAAAATAAAAGCAAACCAGAGATAAAAATAAGGGAGCAAGAAATAAAAGTTATGACCAAAAAAGATAGAGAGTGGAGAAGAAAGATGATTCATAGTCCAAAATGCCGTGAGAAGTCACACATAATTGTCCATGCTGTGTCCACTTCCTCTGCCAGCACATGTGTGCTTTGCAAATTTGAAAGAACACCTTTGAAAGGCTCCTTGCTGGACCTTTCCCAGCATGCTCCATCAGCTGAAAGCTCCTTCTGCTTTCAGCTCCACCCTTCTTCCCAGCTTCCCTGATTATTCCTCTGGGGTCCAGGGTCTCCTTCTCTCTTCCAGAATAACACGAGCAACTTCTATGCCCCCAGTTTGTCTCCTGAACGGTGCCTGCCAGCTTCTCACTCCAGGCCAGCACTTCCCAGCTCTCCATCCTGAGCAGCAGGCTGTGTCAGGCCTGCCCTCACTCTCTATTTGCACCACCAGTGGCACTTTCCCTCCGTGAACGCCGATGTCTGTCCCATCCTCTCACTGGTCCCTGTAGCCACTCCACTTTTCCCTATCGAGCTTCCCAGTTCCAGAGTCTGTGGATCTCCCAATCAAGTCAGCCCATCCCCCGTGCATCCACATCAACCCGTCTGAACGAGAATATACTGTCTGAATGGAGCATCTTTCTGCTGCCATAGGTGATAAAGATGCTGCTTAGAGAAGAGACGCTTCTCCTAAGGCCCTGAGCAGAAGATGCCTTGACCAACGTCAAGTTATCAGTATGAGTGAAGACTGAGGGACGTTTTTGTTTCATCACTTTTTGTTTTAAGTGAGAAAGAATAGAAACGGAATTTCTGTTTCCTGTGCTACAAGATATTTTTTAGACCATAAGGAGAAAGAAGCATTATTGAAAGCACACATTCAACTAGAAGTTCTTTTTCAGGGCAATGGAAACTTAGTAAAGGTTTAATGAAAAAATATGGAAGGGCAAAAAAACACCACACTGAAGCCTCTAGAGCATACAAAAGAACAAATTATTTTGTACATCTCGGTTCCTCATTACATGGTTACACAAAAAAAAAAACCAAAAGGAGTCTTTTATAAAACACTGTCCACACGCTTGGTTCTGTGGCATGAACTCTGTAGATAACAATGAAATAAGACTATCCGTAGTTACAAAATTGTTGGGCTAGAAATAAGACGTGTATATTTGAATGTTTGCTTCCAAGCAGATAATAAGAGCATCAGGTTTTATCCCAGCACATTAGCATTACACTTGGATTTCTTTTGGTAGAAGTCTTCAAACACATGTCTCTTAATAACAAAACCTACCAAGCACTGGTAATCCGTGTTTCGGAAAGAACTCTTCTGAAATAGGTTTTCAAAGCACACCAGACTTATTATCATAATTTGCAAAGCAGCGCAATGTAG